>NW_022097593.1:0-34181 GCF_006542625.1 Nomascus leucogenys
GTGGCATACTGAACTGTGGCCCCCCTTCATCCACATTCTGCCCCGGTGCCTCAACAGACACCAAAGGGGACCCCAGCATCTCTGCGCTGTGAGGAAAGTGCTGCATGCTTGGTAGGCCTTGGTTCCAAGAGGTGTGCACTCCAGAGCTTCCAGAAGATGAAGACATGTTCAAGATGGGCGCTGAGCTCTCGTTATCCTTGGGGAAAAAGAGTCAGGTGATTTTTGCTCAAATTCCAGTTCCACGTGTTCCTCCTCTTCATCCCCACACCCCATCCTCCAGCCCTCTATTTCCATCTCTTGCTGGAATTAGCCTGCGCCAGACCATTTCCCAACTTGGGCTTTCTTTTTTTTTTTTTTTTTTTTTTGAGACAGAGTCTTGCTCTGTTGCCCAGGCTGGAGTGCAGTGGCGCAATCTCGGCTCACTGCAACTCCGCCTCCCGGGTTCCCGCCATTCTCCTGCCTCAGCCTCTCCGAGTAGCTGGGACTACAGGCGCCCGCCACCACGCCCGGCTAATTTTTTGCATTTTTAGTAAAGATGGGGTTTCACAGTGGTCTCGATCTCCTGACTTCATGATCCGCCCGCCTCGGCCTCCCAAAGTGCTGGGGATTACAAGCGTGAGCCACCGCGCCCGGCCCCAGCTTGGGCTTTCTAACGTGCGGTCTGGCTGATACAAGCCCCACGGAAGCCTAAATGCAACGCATGCCACTTTCCTCGGACATGTTTTGGTTTTTATTTCACACAAAGCAACAAAGAGAGCAAATAAAACAGTCCATAACCTACACCTTCAGCAAAACTGAGAAAATGTTCAAACTCCAATTTTTTTTTTCTTTTTACTGAGACAGAGTTTCGCTCTTGTTGCCCAGGCTGGACTGCAATGGCGCGATCTCGGCTCACCGCAACCTCTGTCTCCCGGGTTCAAGTGATTCTCCTGCCTCAACCTCCTGAGTAGCTGGGATTACAGGCATGCACCACCATGCCCGGCTAATTTTGTGTTTTTAGTAGAGACGGGGCTTCTCCATGTTGGTCAGGCTGGTCTCGAACTCCCGACCTCAGGTGATCCGCCCACCTTAGCCTCCCAAAGTGCTGGGATTACAGGCGTGAGCCACTGCGCCCGGCCCAAACTCCAAATTATACATAAGTGTGAAAGTGAAAGAACATCCTAAACCAGCAGAACGGGTGCAGAAAGCCACAGAGATAGAAGGAATTGAGGCTGCAGATGGGTTTTGGCTGTGGCAAAACTTAGACATCATCTGCAAATATTTACAGCGTCTGCCCTGAGTGGGAACTGTCTGGGCAGGTCTGAGATCAAGCATTGGAGGAGATATGGGGAAAAGGCAGATGTGAAAAAAACACTTCTTAAAAAAAGGGATGGGGGTTGTCTGGAAGTCAGGGGCAGTATCCCTTAATGACTGACTTGCATGAAGGGTAAGAAAGAGATTGGTGGTAGAAGGTCTTAAAATAGGATAGGAGCCAAGAACCATATTTTTAAAAACTGTCAGTAGGCCAGGCGCAGCGGCTCACAACTATGTAATCCCAGCACTTTGGGAGGCTGAGGCAGGTGGATTGCTTGAGCTCATAAATTTCAAAAAGAAAAGCAAAATCAGCTAGGTTGTGGTGGCGTGTGCCTCTAGTCCCAGCTACTTGGGAGGCTGAGGCAGGAGAATCACTTGAGTCCAGGAGGCAGAGGTTGCAGTAAGCTGAGATTGTGCCATTGCACTCCAGCCTGTGCTGACAGAGTGAGACCCTGTCTCAAGAAGACAACAGCAACAAAAAAGTCCATTACTGTAGCAATAGAAGAGGGAGCTCTTGAGTTGAGAAACGAATAAAGCTACCCTATCATCTCCTATTCACTCTTCAATTGGGACGGTCCAGAAAAGAACAATCCATTCAAATATGACAACCAAAAGAGAAGTTTAAAATACAATATCCATACAAGATACTAAACCATCAAGACAGAAATTGAAGATTGCAATAAAAAAAAAAAGTCACCAGAAAATTGTTGCTACAAATCAAGGGAAAATGTAACAACCTTCAAACACAAGAAAAGAAAGAAAAGAGAAGAAAGAAGAAAGAAAGAGAGAGAGAGACTAAAAAAGAAAGAGAGAGAGAAAGAAAGAAAAAAGAAAGAAAGAAGAAGAAGAAAGAAAGAAGAAAGAAAAAAGAAAAGAAAGAAAGAAAAAAGAAAAGAAAAGAAAGAAAGAAAGAAAGAAAAGAAAGAAAGAAAGAGAAAGAAAGAAAGAAAGAAAGAAGAAGAAAGAAAGAAAGAAAGAAAGAAAGAAAGAAAGAAAGAGGTGGGCAGATCACTTGAGGTCAGGAGTTCAAGGAAGGAAGGAGGGAGGGAGGGAGGGAAGGAAGGAAGGAAGGAAGGAGGAAGGAAGGAAGGAAGGAAGGAAGGAAGGAAGGAAGGAAGGAAGGAAGGAAAAACTTGAAGCAATTACAACTTTTGCAGCAGTTATAGGAACATCACAGGTCAGAAATAGGGAAATTCAAAAAAGTTACATCCATACAAAAGGATGGGGTTACGTTAGAGAGTAGGGAATGGGGAAAGATAAGAAAGGGACACTGGACGGGCTACTATTTCTTGACCTGAGTGACAGTTTCACAGGTTTTACTTTGTAACAGTTCATTACTTTGTAGCAGCTGTACTTACATTCACTTTTCTGTTTGAGTGTCATTTTTAGCAATATGGTTTAAAATAAGCTAGTATTGCTAGGCAGCGCCTCATGCCTATGATCCTAGCTCTTTGGGAGGCCCAGGTGGAAGGATTGCTTGAGTCCAGGAGTTCAAGACCAGCCTGAGCAACATAGGGAATCCTCATCTCTATAAAGAATTAAAAAAAAAAAAACCAAGCCAGACATGGTAGCATGCGCCTGTGGTCCCAGCCACTCAGGAGGCTGAAGTGGAAAGGATCACTTGAGCCTGGGAAGTTGAAGCTGCAGCGAGCTGTGATCGCATCACTGCTGTCCAGCCTGGGTGACAGAGTGAGACCCCATCTCAAAAAAAATAATAATAATGCTAAATTTAAATAGGAAATATTCTATACAAATTCACAATGTAAAATATATATATATTTTTTTTCTAGCTCTGTCCAGTAAAATAACCTATTGAGGCATTTGTGATTCTAATAACAACGTGTGCCTCTAGAGCCTAGACTTGTCTCTAATCCTATTCCTTGCTAAAAGTTAGACCAAGAATTTCCTGACTCCAAGACTGGGAAAAGGAAGGTTTAAGGGAGCCTGGTACATTTTGTGCCAGAAAATAAGGGAGCTTTCAAAGATTAGGATCGGGTCAAAAGGAGACAGGAAGTGACATCAAGGAAGATGGCAGTGTAGGAAGCACCAGGAACCTGTATCCTCAGCCTGGTAACTATCACACTGGCAGCATCTGTCTAAGTTTTTTGGAACAATGAAGGGTATTAAAGGTTTGTAACTTCCAAAGGAAGGCTTTGAAAGTAAATTGCAGTTAATTTTGGTCAACCTAAATTCTTAGGTAGGTAGTAGCTACCGATACACACCCCATGTTCCTGGAGCAACTTGCATGCAGCATGCAGGAGCCAGAGTGGGCAATAAAAACCTTGTCCTCCAACTATTAGGGAATCTATATCCTGATTGTTATTTACTGTTTCTGATTATGAGGTGCAGACAGAGGTAGGCAGCCATTGTGGCAACTCAACTCCCAATGTTACAACCCCCTCCTCTTCCCACTGAAGAGACTTGCAGAGATATGAATACGAACATCCGAGAAGCTCAACAAAATTCAAGTAGGATAAACTCACAGACCTATACCAAGAAACATTATAATAAAATGGTTGAGGCTGGGTGCGGTGGCTCACGCCTGTAATTCCAACACTTTGGGAGGCCTAGGCAGGCAGATCACTTGAGGTCAGAAGTTCAAGGCCAGCCTGGCCAACATGATGAAACCCCGTTTCAACTAAAAATACAAAAATTATCCAGGTGTGGTGGTGGGCACCTGTAATCCCAGCTACTCAGGAGGCTGAGGCACGAGAATTGCTTGAACCCAGGAGGCAGAGGTTGCAGTGAGCCGAGATCACACTATTGCATTCCAGAGAGCGAGACCCTGTCTCAAAAATAAAAAATAAAACTGTTGAAAGCCCAAGACAAAGAGATAATCTTGAAAATAGCAAGAAGTGACTCATCGCTTATAGGGGATCCCACAAATTACCAGAAGCTCTTTCATCAAAAACCTTGGACACTAAAAGACCATGGGTTGATATATTCAAAGTACTAAAGGAAAAAAAATAACTATTAACCATCCTATATATGGCAAAACTGTCTTTGCAAAATGAGAAGAAATTAGACATTCCCAGGTAGACAAAAGCTGAGAGATCATTACCACTAGACATGTCCTGCAAGAAATGCTAATGGCAGTCCTTCAGGTTGAAATGAAACGACGCTAGACAGTAGCTTGAAGCCATGTGAAGAAATCTGTCATAAGAAAAATTTCTGATAAGGGTAAATATATGGACAATTGTAAAAGTGAGTATTATTTTAACTTTGATATATAACTCCACTTTTTGTTTTCTACATGATTTAAAAGAATGCATAAAATTTATCCTTTTATTTTTTGACATACAATGCATAAAAATGTAATTTGGTGAGATCAGTAACTGAAAAGAGGTGGGAATGGAGCTATACAGAAGCAGTTTTTATGTGCTATTGAAGTTAATCTGGTATAAATTCAAATTAGAATGTTATTGTCAAATGTAATCCCCATGGCAACCACAAAGGAAATAGCTAGAGAATACATACAAAAGGGGCCAGGCACAGCAGCTCACACCTGTAATCCCAGCATTTTGGGAGACAGAGGTGGGTGGATCACTTGAGGTCAGGAGTTCGAGACCAGCCTGGCCAACATGGTAAAACCCCATCTCTACTAAAAACATAAAGATTAGCCAAGTGTGGTGGCACGTGCCTGTAGTCCTCACTACTCGGAGGCTGAGGCAGGAGAATTGCTTGAACCCAGGAGGTGGAGGCTGTAGTCAGCTGAGATCCAGCCACTGCACTCCAGCCTGGGGAGAGAGTGAGACTCTGTCTCAAAAAAAAAAAAAAAACGGCCATTTGTACTGCAGTCGGTCAGTATTTGGTTGTTGGATTCTGAGCACTATCGGACCCAAAGGGTGACGGCACCGCTAGGATGAAGCTCATGAGATTTTTGATGAAACTGTGCCATGAAACTGTAACCATTGCATTGAAGAACAGAACACAGGTCCATGGAACAATCACAGGTGTGGATGTCAGCATGAATACACATCTTAAAGCTGTGAAAACGACCCTGAAGAACAGAGAACCTGTACAGCTGGAAACGCTGAGTATTCGAGGAAATAACATTCGGTATTTTATTCTACCAGATAGTTTACCTCTGGATACACTACTTGTGGATGTTGAACCTAAGGTGAAATCTAAGAAAAGGGAAGCTGTTGCAGGAAGAGGCAGAGGAAGAGGAAGAGGACGTGGCCGTGTCAGAGGAAGAAGGGGTCCTAGGCGATAATATCTCTCAAGATTACTGTTTTGAAGTCATATGGGATTTGGGATATTTTTTGCACAGGTTGTGTTTGTTTATGTCAGTTTTTAATAAACATAAATGTGGGACAAAAAAATGAAAAAAGGAAAAGAAATAAAGGAAAAGGAAATTTATTTTGCCATCCCTAAGGAAATTTAATTGAGGAAAAACTTAAATTTAGTGTTAAAACCAGTAGGTGAATGGCTGGTAGGAAACTGGACATTGGATACACACAAGGCAGAATCACACAGACTACTTTCTGACCACAAGGTAAATTTCAATAGAGATCAATGAGGCTTTTCACTACCTTAACACAAGTATCACCAAGTGGTAGCCAGATGTGTCTCCTGATGTAATGCAAGATGAAACCTACCATACACATGAGACACTCTTGCCAAAAATCTTGAATCCAGTTAAACTGTAAAATCTAATCATACTTAAAGGTAATACAAGTGATAGAAGATAAAGCTAAATGTTATCATGAGGAAGCAATCTATCTGAAGAATTTTTTTTTTTTTTTTTTTTTTTTTTTTTTTTTTTTTTTTTTTTTTTTTTTTTTTTTTTTTTTTTTTTTTTTTTTTTTTCAATCTATCTGAAAGAAACATTTTATAAGACAAAAGTTAGCATCATGAAAAACTGAATCCCAATCATGAAAAAATAAAACTATTCTAATTCAGAGACTCAAGGGACATAATCACCAGATACAGTGTATGGTCTTAAATTCTGATTTGGACGTACCAGCTACAAAGTACATTTTAGGAATAGCTAGGGGCATTTGAATAAGGCTTGCATCTAAGATAATTTAAAGGAATTATTGGCTGGGCGTGGCGGCTTATGCCTATAATCCCACCTCTTTGGGAGGCTGAGGTGGGTAGATCATTTGAGGGCAGAAGATTGAGACCAGCCTGACAAACACAGCAAAACCCCTCTACTAAAAATACAAAAAATTAGCTGGGCGGAGTGGCACACGCCTGTAATCCCAGCTACTTGGGAGGCTGAGGCACGAGAATTGCTTGAACCTGGGAAGCGGAGGTTTCAGTGAGCTGAGATGGTGCCACTGCACCCCAGCCTGGACAACAGCGCCAAGACCCTGTCTCAAAAAAAGTGTGCATATATATATATATATATATATATAATTTTGATATGTTTGATTATGTGGTTTCGGCTATAGAGAAAAATGTTCATTTTTTAAAAAAACTCTAGAAGAGTTGTGAAGATCTTGTTTTATCTTTAATGTAATTAATTTTACAGACAGCATCTCACTATGTTGCCCAGGCTGGAGTGCAGTGGCTATTCACAGGTGTGATCGTGGTGCACCACAGCCTAAAACTCCTGAGCTTAAATGAGCGTTCTGCTTCAGCCTCCTGGGCCGCTAGGACTACAGGTGTGAGCCACCACGCCCAGCCTTATCTGTTTTATTTACCACTATACGCTCAGCAACTAGCATAAGACAGACATATAATAGGAAGCAGGTAAATGACTACTGGGTGGGCACCTCTGGGGTGCTCAGCCTCTCTTCCCTAACTCTCAGCAATGGCTCTCTTGTTTTCCCAGTCCTTCATGGCAAATTAAGTTGTCTAAACATGTCTTCACCAGTATTCGCCTTATGATTCTCCCCAATTTGCTCTGGCCTCCATCTCTCCACAGAACCAGCTTTCATAAAGGTCACCACTGATGACTTCCATCCCACTATGACCAAGCAGCACTTTCCAGACTCCTCACTTGACCTCTCAGGAGCTTATACGACCACTGGCCATACCCTTCTTATAATGCTTGGCCTCTCTAACACGCATGGACACACTTTCCAAGCTTTTCTCCTTCCCTTCTCTCAGACCCCCTCCTTCACAGTCTCTTTTGCAGGTTCCCCTTTCTCTGCTCTCTCTGGGCAAGCTTCCCTATGCCAGTGGCTCTGTTTCTGTTTACAGTTCAACTATTCCTAAATCTGGAATCTTTGCTCTGGCGAAGATGGCTCCTGAATTTTCCAGCTACCTGTTGTTTGAATCCTTTTGGATGGCCCACAGGCTCTTCCAATGGACTGCGTCCAAAATTCACTAGCATCTTTGCACACCTCCCTCAAACAACGGATTAATCTTGTCCTTCTCATCCTTCACTCTCTCAGAAAATGTCACTATTGTCACCCAATTGTGCAAGCAAGAAATCTGTTACTCTAGATGTATCCCTCACCACCTAGGGACCAATGATTTTGGTCTCTGCCTCCAAAACATCTCCACAATCTGTGATACATCTAGCTTCTCCATCTCCACTCTCACTTTTGTAGGTAGGCCACCATTTGAATTCTCACCTGGATTATCACAAAAGCTTTCTAACTATTGCCTTGAATCCAGCCCACATCCACCAGGGCACTCCTTTGAAAATGCAAATCTAATTGAGACAGATTATGTTTAAACTCATCAATGGCTTCCTACTGCTCTTGGAATAAACAAGCCCTGAGTGATCTCAATGGTGCCCCTGGGGCCACCTTCCATCACTGTCTAGGCCCTGGTCTTTCAGTTCCTCCTAAGAGGAAGCATACAGCCTGTGGTCTTGGACCTGGGAACCTTTCCCCTGAGGGTTCTCTAGTCCCAGAACAGAGTCGCAGCTGTCTCCTAAGCCTCCCAAATCGGGTCAAACACCTCTGGTATCTGCTCCCATGCGCCCCCGACTTCTCCTTCATGTAACGCTGTACAATTCCAATCATTCAGTTAACGATTTATTAATACAATTTTATATATATCTGTTTCATGGTAAATTCATCATTGTATTTCCAGGGTCTGGCAAAAGCCTACCACTTAGTAGGGCTCCAACTAACATTTTTTTTTCTTCCTGTCGTTTCCTGCTCACTTCCTAACTTGGTCTTTGCTGTCCTGCCTACTCAAGTCCCTCGCCAGAAAGTTGCCTGGAACCCTCTTACCCCCCACGCGTCCAACACAAGCTCTACCGCTGGGCGAACATTGTTGGAATAAACGACGTATGATTTACACCCTCAATCTCACAACCCTCCCTTTCCAATCCCTCCCCAATCTTCCATCCCTCCCTTTGCAACCCCTCCCCAGTCTCCCATCCCTCCCTTTGCAACCCCTCCCCAGTCTCCCATTCCTTCCTTTGCCACCCTTCCCCTCGGATTTCTACCCCTCGGGTTTCTGCTTCCTCCGCCTCCCCTCTCCTCCAAGGCCTCCCCTCCCCGCCGCCCCCTAGCCTGGGCCCGCCCGGCCTGCCAGGGGCTGGCACCTGACTCACCTGGGCAGCTTGGTGCGCTGCCTGCCACCGGCTCAGCTCCCCAGCCTCCTGTTCCATCTCAGCCTGCGGTCGGCCGTACATGAAGACTGGGTGGGGTCTAAACTCTCTACTGAAGAGACAGGGAAACAGCCACCACGGCGTCGCAGGCGGGTATCGGGACATCGCCACGCCACAATCACCTTCTATTTACCTATTTACAGCTGCGCCAGGGGGCGGGGTCAGGCCCCACCCGTCCCCCCTACGCCGCCCCCGCAGCCCTGCCCCAGGCTGCCCACCCGCCCTCATCGTGCCCCAACCAAGGCAGCCTCACGGACAGCCACTTCAGGCCTTGAACGCTTCTTAAAGGAGTTTGGTCCACCCACCCAACCCTCCCATTCCACCCTTCAGTCTGAGCAACTGTTTCACCCAAGTGGGGGCTGAGGACACCCAGGTCTCCGACTCCAGCCAGGAGGAGGCTGGAGAGAGAGGCAAGGCTGGGTGTAGGGCCTCTGCAGATAGGAGAGCCTCCACCAGCACTCTTATCAGGTCGGGATCTTTCCATAAGCTTTGGAAGAGCTGGAGCTTTCCTGGGACAGTCTGTGCACCTCTGTCCCTTGTCTGTACGAACTGAAGACTGGGAGCTGCATGGCACAATCTGTTTATTCCGCAGTGTTTACTGAGTGCCCAGTGTGTGTTGGGCACTGATCTGTGAACTAGGGGTAAAATGGTAAACAGGACAGAACAAAGTCCTTGCTGTCAATTTCCATCTTATATGAGAAGACAAGAAATGAGTAATAAAGTTGTTAACTATTATAATTTTAGATGGTGGTGAGTGCTATGGAAAACCAAAACAGAAATGTGAGCTGAAAATGAAATGCCTGAAAGGAGCCAGCCATAGGAAGATTGAAAGGCTCTAAGTCAAGAAAGAGCCCAACAGTGCTAGAAGGAAATTGAAGGCAGGGTGACCATAGTGATACCACATGGACAGTGACACGAGGACAGAAGGATAGGGCCTTGAAGACCGTAGAAAGGAATTTGGATTTTATTCTAAGTGTGGTGGGAAGCCACTGATGCTTTTAAACAGGAACTTGATATGATCTGATATATGTTTTTAAAATAAACCATTTGGCTCCTTATGGATTATAAGGGGCCAGAGGGGTGCAGAGACACCAGTTAGAAATCTAAAGGAGCTGCAGCTGGGCGCAGTGGTTCACGCCTGTAATCCCAGCACTTTGGGAGGCTGAGGCGGGCAGATCACTTGAGGTCAGGAGTTTGAGACCAGCCTGGCCAACATGGTGAAACCCCGTCTCTACTAAAAATAAAAAATTAGCCAGGCGTGGTGTTGCATGCCTGTAATCCCAGCTACTCAGGAGGCTGAGGCAGGAGGATAGCTTGAATCCTGGGTGTGGAGGTTACAGTGTGTCAAGATCGCGCCATTGCACTCCAGCCTGGGCAACAAGAGTGAAATTCCATCTCAAAAAATAAAATAAAATAAATAAATAAATAAATCTAAAGGAGCTGTCCAAGAAAGAGATGTCAGTGTTTGGTCATGGAGGTGGTGCCCACCTGTAGTCCCAGCTACTCCGGAGGCTGAGGCGGGAGACCACTTGAGCCCAGGAGGTCTGGGCTGCAGTGTGCTGTGCTGATTGGGTGCCCACACTAACTTCAGCATCAGCATGGTGAGCTCCCAGGAGTGGGGCACCACCAGGTTGCCTAAGGAGGGATGAACTGGCCCAGATCAGAAACGGAGTAGGTCAAAACTCCTATGCTGATCAGTAATGGGATTACTGTACCTGTGAACAGCCAGTGCACTCCAGCCTTGGCAACGTAGTGAGATCTCATCTCTAAAAAAAAAAGAAAGAAAAACAGGACTTGTAATGGATCAGAAGGGAGTAGGGAGGGAGGGAAAGAGGAATCAAAGAGGCTCCTAGATTATTGGCTTGAGCAACTGCATGATGATCGTGCCACTTGGTATATGGAAAGATAGGAAGAGGAGCAGATTTGGAGGCGACTGAAACAAGAATTCCATTTTAGACACTGATTTTGAGATGTCTATTAATTATGCTCAGAGAAGGTCAGGGCTGTAAATGTAAACTTGAGTGTTGTCAGCATAGAGATGGTAGTTATAAGGCCATTAGAGTGGATGCTATCAACACTGGAGATAGTTTGACAACAGGACAGAGGACAGAGCCTGGGGACTCCTACATTTAAGGCCCAGCAGAACGGCAAAGTCATCCAAAGAGCCTGAGAGGTTGAAATAAACAGGTAAGTGACTACTGGATTTGGCAAGACGGAGGTCACTGGTGACTCTGACAAAACCAAGTGCAGTAGGATGGAAGCCTGATTGGACTGGGCTGCCAAGGGAAGAGGAGTTGATGGAGTGGGACATTGTCTCTAAACTCTAAACAAAGAAGTTTTCTATGAATGAGAGCAGAAAAATGAGGTGGCAGTTAAGGGAGGGCATATTATAGGCTGATGGGGATGCACCAAAGGAGAAACTGATACAGAAACAGAGGCCTCAATTATAAGAGCAAAGTCATGGATGAATCAAGAAAGGACAGGATCTGGAGTACCAATAGACAAGTGGGCCTTTAGTGAGAGCAGGGACATTTGCTCTATCATAACAAGTGGGGTAAGAAGGCTCTTATGTATCTTAGGGTCCCCAACTACTAGCATGGAGTGGGGCTGAGAGCAGGCCCTTGAGAAATGGTGGCTATGATTCTATGGCTAACAACGGCTCAGCTCTCGACTCCAGGATCCCCTCCTTCTGGGGCCATCTCTGACTCCCATTTGATGCCTCTTTCAGTTCCCATATACCTAGTGTTTCTCTCAACTTGGCATTTAGGAAATATTTGTAGAATGGATGATGTTTGACACACAGAGCAGATCATTTTTATACCCCCCTCCTCTAAAGATAAAATTATTTCCATAATTCAAATTTCCTATTTTCAAATGATCATAAAATGAAACAAATTGTAATAACGGCCAGAAAAAGGAAAGGCAAAAGTGAAAAATTTATTTGCCAAAACTTTGTATGCATACTCACATCATAAAATAAATACATAAAATTAATATTATGGCTCCAAAAAATGAAAAAGGCACAACTGGCTGGGCGCGGTGGCTCACGCTTGTAATCCCAGCACTTTGGGAGGCCGAGGCGGGCGGATCACGAGGTCAGGAGATCGAGACCACAGTGAAACCCCGTCTCTAATAAAAATACAAAAAAAAAAATTAGCCGGGCGTGGTGGCGGGCGCCTGTAGTCCCAGGTACTTGGAGAGGCTGAGGCAGGAGAATGGCGGAAACCCGGGAGGCGGAGCTTGCAGTGAGTCAAGATTGCGCCACTGCACTCCAGCCTGGGCGACAGAGCGAGACTCCGTCTCAAAAAAAAAAAAAAAAAAAAAAAAGAAAAAGGCACAACTATTTATTTCAATCATTTTCACATCTACCTGTTTAAATTTTGATCCTTTCCTTACAATCTGATGTACTCCCTTATGTAAATGATCATCCAGCAACCAACAAGCAAATTTTAATAAAACCTAAACATCTAAATAAGATTCAATTTAGGCAATAATACTTAGGCTATAACATTTATTTCCTTTATTCATCTTTCATTTTAAAACCATTAACAAGTTTAAAGGAATAGGTTTTCATTTCAAAGGTAAATTTTTATTCAAATTCAGTAACATATTTCATGTACAAATTAGAAATTTGCACTTGACAAACAAAAATGTTTTGCCTCTCAGTTTGCACTCTGTCCCACAGTTTTTTTTTTTTTTTTTTTTTTTTTTGCTCTGTCGCCCAGGCTGGAGTGTAGTGGTGCAATCTCGGCTCACTGTAAGCTCCGCCTCCCAGGTTGACGCCATTCTCTTTCCTCACCCTCCCGAGTAGCTGCGACTACAGGTGCCTGCCACCACTCTTGGCTAATTTTTTTTTTTTTTTGTATTTTTAGTAGGGACTGGGTTTCACTGTGTTAGCCAGGATGATCTCGATCTCCTGACCTCATGATCCGCCCGCCTCGGCCTCCCAAAGTGTTGGGATTACAGGCGTGAGCCACCTCACCTGGCCTGTCCCACTGTTTTAACACAAAAGTCCAACTGGTTACATAGAATGACAGAATTGAAAGAAGTCAAGCCCTGTTTTTCTTTGTCATCACTGACAGTAACTCATGATTGTTTATTCTGAATCTACAGTGTAAACTTGGATGTATCTAATACCACAGGGGTTGGAGATGTGACCCTTGCCTAAAGTGAGCTCCAAAGATGGATATTGGTGTGACTATATAACCAAGCATTCTCCAAATGAACTTCTACATAGAATGCAATATTTATTAAAGGATCACTAATAAAAATGTGTTAGTATGAAGTTTACATGTACAAATAAAATTCAGTATCTACAGCAATTATTTAGAACTTAAACCAACAAAAGATTTTTTAGGAGAGGAGTATTTCAACAGTATTTAAAAATCACTGGCACAGAGCAATAATAAAAGGCAGACCAACTTTTAGTTGGATCTATTATCGTTAAGCTCTTTATAGATATGCACCCCTTCTAGCCTGCATGTGGACAGACTGCTACCAACACTTACTTTAATATGCCAAGGGGCCCCAAGTCTTCTTGACCCTGCCAGGTGGCCCTGTATTATCTCTGCCTGGAATGCTCTTCCCCCATTTCTTCATCTACTAACTCCATTTGTTTTACCAATATTTAATGAGTGTCTACTATAGGCTACTCTCCCTTGGGGTCACCTCCAGGAAGCATTTGCTGCACCCCGACGTCCCATTTCCGCGCCCCATTCCCAGGAGTAGTCTTTGAGTGAACTGCAGGGACTACTGGGCACTCATTTCCAAGTGACTACTGCAGTTGGGATATGTTTCGAACCATGCCATCTGTTTAAGATGAAGTCTGGACTCAAGGTCTGGGATTAAATTCCAGCCTGAGATTTTGAAATCTGTGATTTAATCTTCCTGATTCTCACTTGCTTCATTAGCAACCAGCACCTCAGAGGATTAGTTTCCTGATTTATGAATGATCCCATTAACATCTTTATCAAATGCCTCAAAGCATATCAAAATAGGACAGTGCCAGCCCCACCTTTCAGCCTTTTAATTCAGAGCCAATTTTTGTGGGGACATCTGGAATGCCTGGGGCTCGTGCGTCATAGGAGTTTGCCCTGAGGTCCTGCCTCCTCCCCCAACCTTACAATGCACCCTATCCTCCGCTGACAGTCCGTCCTGTAGACACACACCTAGGCCTGGGAATGACTCAGGGGCAGACATGCTGCCCCCCGTCCTGCCATTTTCCTTGTTACCTCCCAGAACCCTGGTCATTCTGGGCTCCAGTCCTGGGTCCATGAGCTGTCCCCTGCAAAGCACTGCAACTCGCTGTCTGTGGCAGCTCTGACTCCTGTGTCTTTTACACACAGAACAGCAACATTAGCAAGCACCAGGCATTGTAACAGGCACATCTCATGCTTTATCTTTTTTTGTGATTCAAAGAAAGGATTACCATATCCATTTTATACACATGGAAGCTAACACTGATGCTCAGAGACAAGTAGCCATCAAATCACAGGAAAGGTGATCCCCTAACCATATGCTGCAGAATGACTCCAAAACTTGTTTCTCTGCCTGGAGTGTCCTTCCCACTCGTCACTAATGCTTCCCCCACCCAACTCCTACCTGTCTTATGCCTTCCCTGATACCCAGGCTGGCCTAGGTGCCTCCTCTGCACTTGCACTGCCCCAGGCTACCCATATCTTAGTATAGAGAACTGACTGAGTACAGAGAACTTAGTAGAGAACTACATCAGTAACTGTAGTTACTGATGATGTCATTATTATGTTTGCTTAAAAGAATCTTCTTTTTCTGCCTTCTGCCGTCCTGCTCTAAGGACCACATATGTACATTCTGTTCTGTTGCCTCTCTTTGGTGCTACTCAAAGTGTGGTCTGTGGTTAACAATGGTTTGCAAATTTCACCAGTCTGCAACTGGATAGCTACAGAAATTGAAAGAAGCTGTCTTTAAATTTCTTGAGCTCTTGGGCTCAAGGGATCCTCCCACTTCAGCCTCCCAAAATGCTGGGATTACAGGCATAAGCCACAGCACCCAGCCATGAAGTAATTTTTGAACAAATCAACTTTGAGGTTTCCTATGAGAAATGGGAATGTCCAGGAAGCAGTTAGATACATGAGCTAGAAGCTCAGGAAGCAAAGTCTGGGCTGGAATTATGGATTTCAGAATTGAAGCCATTAGAATGAACAAGAGCCCCTGAGATGTGGAATGAATAGGGGAGCATCTAAGGACAAACCTCTGGGTACCTAGCACTGTGTCTGCCACATGGGAGATAATTAGGAACCCTTTGTCAAATGAAGAGGTAGATAGACATGAACCTAAGTCTCTTTCATGCCCAGTCCAAGCTTTCCTTACTAGCCCTATTTTACTCTTAAATTGCACAGCATTCAAATAGACACTGCTGGGGCTGGCAGTGGGGTAACAAAAGATGACCAGAAAAGGGAAGGCTTGAGGCCAGGTGCGGTGACTCACATCCGTAATCCCAGCACTTTGCAAGGCCGAGGTGGGAGGATTGCTTGAGCCCAGGAGCTCCAGACCAGCCTGGGCAACAAAGCAAGACCCCGTCTCTACAAAAATAAACAATAAAAATAGCCAGGCATGGTGGCAAGTGCCTGTAGTCCTAGTACTTGGGAGGCTAAGGTGGGAGGATTGCTTAAGCCCAGGAGTTCAAGGTTAAAGTGAGCTATGTTTGTGCCACTGTACTCCAGCCTGGACAAAAAGAGTGAGACCCTGATGCTAAAAAATAAAAAAAGAAAATTAAAAAAAGAAAGAAAAAGAAAACACTGGAGAGAGCTGGAGTAACCAGTCCTGAACCTGGAGGTTTGGTGGGAGATGAAGATGAGGCTAGAAGAAAAAGTCAGAGCCAGGTTTTGAAGGTACAGGCTTAGACTTCATCGTAAATTACAGATAGATGCTCTCTGTTTCTTGACAGTGTAAAGAAGATAAGGATAGAGGTACAAGTATTGCACCATTGTTTGTAAGAGTAAAAGAAATTTGGAAACAACCTAAATACCTACAGATAGGAGAATAAATACATGTTGGTATGGTCAAACAATGGGAATCCAACTTCAATTAGAATGAATACATTAAAATGTCATGTGCCATCGTAAATCTCAAAAATGAAATCTGCTAAGTGTAATGTGGTACCCTGGGTAGGATCCTGGAAAAGGACATTAGTGGAAAAACTAGTGAAATCTGAATGAAGTCTATAGCTTAGTTAATAGTATTGTAACAATGTTTATTTCTTAGTTTTTGTTTAGTTTTGTTTTGAGATGGAGTCTCGCTGTGTCGCCCAGGCTGGAGTGCAATGGCGCAATCTCAGCTCACTGCAAGCTCTGCCTCCCGGGTTCAAGCAATTCTCTTGTCTCAGCCTCCGGAGTAGCTGGGACTACAGGCACGTGCCACCACACCCAGCTAATTTTTTGTATTTTTAGTAGAGATGGGGTTTCACTGTGTTAGCCAGGACAGTCTCAAATTCCTGACCTCGTGATCCCCCGACCTCGGCCTCCCAAAGTGCTGAGATTACAGGCTATTTCTTAGTTTTGATAAATGCACCACAGTTATGTATGGTGTTAACATTAGAAGCTGACTGAAAGGCATACAGTAACTGTACTACTTTTGCAACTTTTCTGTAAACCTAAAATTATTCCCAAATAAAAAGGTTTAAAAATACAAGCTCAAAAAAAAAAAAAAAAAAAAAAAAACCAACAAGTTGCAAAGGAATTCATGCAAAATAACAGCATTTACAAAAAGCTTTAAAACATGCAAAATAGTAGAAATTGTTTATGGATACACCAACATATGTAATAAAGACATAAAAACATTCATGGGAATGATAGATACCTAATTTGAGATAGTAAGATTAAGAAAAACATAGGCCTGGCATGATGGCTCATGCCTGTAATCCCAGTGCTTTAGGAGGCCGAGGCAGGTGGATCGCTTGAGCCCAGGAGTTTGAGACCAGCCTAGGCAACACAGTGAGACTTCTTCATCTCTACAAAGCATTAAAGAATATATATATATAGCTGGGAGTGGTGGTGTGCACTTGTGGTCCCAGCTGTTAGGGAGGCTTAAGTAGGAAGATTAATTGAGCCCAGGAGGTCAAGGCTGCAGTGAGCCATGGTCGCGCCACTGCATTCCAACCTGGGTGGCAGAGAGAGACCTTGTCTCACAAAAAAGAAAAACAAAATAATGCGTTTAACTAAATTATTTTTTTAAGATGGGGTTTTGCTTTGTTGCCCAGGCTGGTCTCAAACTCCTGGGCTCAAAGCAATCCTCCTGCCTTGGCTTCCCAAAGTGCTGGGATTATAGGTGTGAGCCACCATGCCAGCTGAAGCACAATTCTGACCAATTTTTTTTATATAAGTAGTAGTTAGGTTCTATAATACATCTGTTTAAATATAGTCCCCAAGATCCTTAGCTAACTTTTTTTCTTCTTTAGCTAACCTTATTTATTTACTTATTTATTTATTTACTTATTTATTTATTTTGAGGTGGAGTTTCGCTCTTGTTGTCCAGGCTGGAGTACAATGGCGCAATCTCAGCTCATCGCAACCTCCGCCTCCCAGGTTCAAGTGCTTCTCCTGCCTCAGTAGCTGGGATTACAGGCATGCACCACCATGCCAGGCTAATTTTTTCTTTATTTTTAGTAGAGACGGGGTTTGTCCATGTTGCTCAGGCTGGTCTCAAACTCCTGACATCAGGTGATTTGCCCGCCTTGGACTCCCAAAGCACTGGGATTACAGGCATGAGCCACTGCACCCCGCCAGCTAACTTTAAAACCTAGGTTAAATATTAAATAATAATTTTGGGTTATCTGGATAATTTCTAATTAAGATAGAATGCTCAAACATGGGTCACCAAGCATAGTCTGTCTACCTTTACTTCTTACTTTTCTATATTATGGAGTGGCTTAACCTTTGGGTCATTTTCATGAGTGTGTTCATCACTGCCATTTTAAGAAAGTGTAGTCCAGGCCCGGTGGCCCACGCCTATAATCCCAGCACTTTGGGAGGCTGAGGCAGGTAGATCACTTGAGGTCAGGAGTTTGAGACCAGCCTGGCCAACATGGTGAAACCCTGTCTCTACTAAAAATACAAAAATTAGCCAGGTGTGGCAGCACATGCTTGCAATCCCAGCTACTGAGGAGGCTGAAACAGGAGAATTGCTTGAACCCTGGAGGCGGAGGTGCAGTGAGCCGAGATCGTGCCATTGCACTCCACCCTGGGTGACAGGGTGAGACTCTGTCCCCCCTGCAAAAAAAAAAAAAAAAAAAAGTATAAAAAAGATATATGTATATGGCTGTGGGGGTCATATTATATGTTCTTTGTAAACACTGTTGATTTGATAAAATGTTTGTATATAATAGATAGTTTTCAATGCCCTACCTCCCAGTTCTCTCCCTCCCTGAAACAGAACTTAGCTACTTAGGTAAAGTTGGAAAGAGGGTGATTGATAAAGTTGGAAGAAGGATGATTGATATCGGGACCAACAGAGGCAGAGGAGTACGTCCGTGTGTTCAGTATTCAGATTATTCTCTCCATAAGAAAACAAAAGCAATTCTTAAAAATCAAACTAATCCTATTCCAGCAAGTACAGCTAAAAAAAATAAACTGAAACATACGTTTGTATTATACTCTACACTGGTAAAATCAGTAAAAAGATGTTAGTTTTTAGGGCAAAATCATCAAATCAGTCTAACTTGTCCAAGGATTAAACCTTTCCTGATTACGTGAACCACGGATTATTGTATAAAATTGCTTCTGAGCTAGCAGTTTCTATGAAAAAGGTTTTTGTTTTGTTTTGCTTATCCCATTTAAAGTATTAGGAGTTCAGCTCCTTTGTTTTCTGGGAGTTTGGGCAAAATTGGATTTACAAAAGCTCTTACTGGTCTCTATAAACCAATCAGGACAAAGCCCCTTTAATTTAAATCTTTATAATCTAATTTGTTAATACCCTCAGGAGGTAGAAAAATTTTCCCCATTCACACAATGAGATTTAAGGCTTTTCTCATTTACAGGCCTAGAGACCCCAGAGTTTGCAGCTTCATTTTTATAACTCCTTATCCGTCAGTAGCCACAGAACCACAAAAACTCACCAGTTCAGACAGATCTCAAAGGGCTCTTCTCCTTCTTTTGGGCACAAAAGCGTTTAAGTGACTTAATCTCACAAATAAACAATCTGTCATACAAAAAGAACTAACAGGCTGGGTGTGGTGGCTCATGCCTGTAATCCCAGCACTTTGGGAGGCCGAGGTGGGCAGATCACCTGAGGTCAGGAGTTCGAGATCAGCCTGGCTAACATTGTGAAACCCCATTTCTACTAAAAATACAAAAAACTAGCAGGGTATGGTGGCGCGCACCTGTAATCCCAGCTACTTGGGAGGCTGAGGCAGGAGAATCGCTTGAACCCAGGAGGCAGAGGTTACAGTGAGCTGAGATCATGCTATTGCACTCCAGCTTGGGCAACAAGAGGGAAACTTTGTCAAAAAAAAAAAAAAAAAAAAGAGCTAACAACCAAGATTCTCTGTCATCTCTCACCTATCAGAGACTAGATCCCACCAGCCACCCAGCAGAGATCACCAGTGGTCAAACCATGAAACCAGGCTCCTAACCAAGTCTGCTACCTACCCAGGGGGAAGCTCACCACCCTGCACAAATTCAACTTGCCTGCGTGGGCTGCCTTCTCATCCCGATCCCCTGCATTCATGGGCAGGCTATGGAACAGCCAAAATACAAGTTAGATGAGTCACAAACAGCCCTAGCCAATAACCAGAAACTGAAAGAATCAGAAGGAAAAATGGGGAAACAGTCAGCAAAAGTAAAGTTCCAGTGCCTCTTGGGATTCACTCCAGAAGTCGAGAAGAGACATAGCTGGGCTTAAACAATTTGTGAGATTCTATTGCTAATTCCAACAGAAGGCATCTGGACGGAGCTTCCACTGCTGAATTCCCAGCACGAATGTAAGCGAAGAAACCTGGAATCTCTAAGCAAGACAGCAAGATGTTGGGAAAGAAAGAGGCTCTACGCAGCAGGTGACTGGTTAGTTGAATAATCTGAAACTCAGTTGGGGCACAAACATGAAACTGTTTTATTTTCCTCTAGTCACTGCCTTCAACTCAGTTTTGTCACATTTCCCTTCTCTGTGCTTTAACAGTATCTTGGGCGGATTCATTCGTCTTCTAGTCATTCAATATACACTAGTCCTCTCTTATCCCAGGGGATACTTTCCAAGATGCTCCAACGGATGCCTGAAACTTTGAATAATATCAGACCCTATATATGCTGTGTTTTTTTCCTATACGTACATACGTATGATAAAGTTTAATTTATAAATTACGCACAGTAAGAGTTTAACAGTAATAATAAAATAAAACAATTATAACAATATGCCGGCATCACTGCTCTAGCACTTAGAGGCCATTATTAAGTAAAATAAGGGGTATTTGAAGATAAGCACTGCGACACCGCAGCAGTTGATCTGGGGATAACTGAGACTTTTACCAAGCGACCAATGAAGGACAGCACAGATGGAGTGGAGATGCTGGACAAAGGGATAAGTCAAAGAAATGATTCCTCTTGAGCAGGACGGAGTGGAATTGCTTGAGATCTTACCATGCTACTCAGAACAACATGCAATTTAAAACTTATGAATTGTTTGTTTCTGGATTTTCTCATTTAATAATTTCAGAGTGTGGTCGACCTCAGGTAACTGAAACCGCAGATACAGGAGGAAGGACTACTGTAATTTAAAACTCCAGTCTCAGCCAGGCGTGGTGGCTCACGCGTGTAATCCCAGCACTTTGGGAAGCCGAGGTGGGCGGATAACCTAAGGTCAGGAGTTCGAGACCAGCCTGGCCAAAATGGTGAAACCCTGTCTCTACTTAAAATACAAAAATTAGCTGGGCATGGTGGCAGGTGCCTGTAATCCCAGCTACTTGGGAGGCTGAGGCAGAAGAATTGCTTGAACCCAGGAGGCGGAGGTTGCAGTGAGCCAAGATCACGCCATTGCACTCCAGCTTGGGGGACAAGAGCGAGACTTCGTATGAAAAAAAACTCCAGTCTCACATTCATCAACCCATCACCATCATCATTACATTCCCACCTCTCTCCTCCTCCCCACCCCCTCTCCCACCCTGAAAGAGAATCATCTCTGCACTCTGCGGCCAGATAAACCAGAGATAACTGTCCATTTCAAGCTCCTTTCTTCTGCTCCATTTGAATAAAAAAAGGAATGCTCAGCAGATAATGGATTGAATGAAACAGCAGACCACACCTTTTTTCTTCTCTCAATTCCTCGTGTCAAAGCCTGACCTGTGTGGGGATGGGAGGGTGGGGAAGAGGTTAAACTAGATTTGAGATCTGTTATCCATACATTTCTCTTTTGCCTCTGTCTCCCAGTCTGTGACTTCTTAGCTTCCCTTGTTGAATCTTTACCTTTTTTTTTTTTTTTTCGAGATGGAGTGTCGCTCTGTCGCCCAGGCTGGAGTGCAGTGGCGCAATTTCGGCTCACTGCAAGCTCTGCCTCCCGGGTTCACGCCATTCTCCTGCCTCAGCCTCTCCGAGTAGCTGGGACTACAGGTGCCCGCCACCACACCCGGCTAATTTTTTTTTTTTTTGTATTTTTAGTAGAGACGGGGTTTCACCGTGGTCTCGATCTCCTGACCTCGTGATCCGCCCGCCTCGGCCTCCCAAAGTGCTGGGTTTACAAGCGTGAGCCACCGCGCCGGGCCGAATCTTTACCTTCTTGTCTCTCCGGAGAGCCCTATCTCCCTGTTATTCACTCTTGCTTCCCATCCCAGTCCTGGCCCTCCCCCATACTCACCATGGGCAGTTAATAAGTTATATCTGAAATCTTGACTTGAGTAATTTCTTTCAAAGTTTCTCCTTGGAATCTGGGGAAGAATTTCTATATGGAGAGACTGTCAACTTTGATAGTCCCCAACATCCCCAAAACTCTTAGACTTCTTTATGAATCTGCCTCAAGTTTCACTCTGGAGAAAGTAAGGGTGAAAAGGAAGTGTATCAGAATAGGGATGGGGTGTAGTGGGGATAGGATGGAGATAGCAATGGGAGTTGGGATTCACCTGGAGCTGGAGATTGAGACAGACGGGAAAACAGACAGAAATGAAGATAGCGATATGGATGCAATGGAGTCCAGATGCGGATGGGGTTGGGGAAAGAATCTGAGGATGGAGAGAGGGACAGAGGAGATAAGTGAGAGTGGAATGGAGATGGGCAGGTGGATCTGTAGGGATCCTTGGCCCCTCCCTGGGACCTATGAGCTCAGAAGCAGGATGGAGATAGGAGTGGTGATGGAAGGAGAGTAGAAGTAGGAATAGGATGAGTGTACTTCCTGTGATGAGGTCTCCTTACTCAGCAGTCAACACTCGGGTAGGAAACTGGCAGGGTGGCTTGCTTGCTTTCTTTTCCCTCCTTCCCTCTCTCCCTTCCTCCCTCCCTTCCTTCCTTCCTTCCTGAGATGGGATCTCACTATGTTGCCCAGACTGGTCTTAAACTCCTGGGCTCAAGCAATCCTCCCACCCCAGCCTCCCAAAGTGCTGAGATTACAGGCGTGAGCCACTGAACCTGGCTGCAGAGGCCACTTTCCACTTGGAAATGCTCTAGCTTCTGGCCACTCAAAGTGGGGTTCTGTGAACCAGCAGCAAGGACCTCACCAGGGAGCTTGTCAGAAATGCAGAATCCCTGGTCCTTCCCTGGGACCTACTAAACCAGAATCTGCATTTAGTAAGAGTCCCAGTGTGCACACTAAAGTTTAAGAAGCATTGTTCTAGAAAAAAATTAAAAAGAAAAAAATGGAAAATATAAGTAAATCAATGCATTGTGTGGAAACTTGAAAATATATATATGCAAAATGTTTTTAAAATAAGATGATAAAGGAAAATAAATAATGAAAAAAAAGCACTGCTTTAGCGAATGCCATGGCTGAAGCAGTGGCCACTCACCTTTCCCAGGCCACACTGCTGTTTCTGTCCCTCCGCATTGATGCATTTCCTCTGGCCATCCTGTCTGCCAAATTCAGGAAAAGACACCAGGAGACTGGCATCATGAAAACTTCAGGTTATGCTTCATGGTTTTTTTTTTTTTAAATCCCTTATAAGCACCATTCATTTAAAAAAGTTTTAATGTTTTTAAAACATTCCACCACCACCCACTTCAAAAATTAGAATTTACCCAGCACCCCAAAAGCAGCCCCTCATCCATATGAGACTTCCCTCAGGTCACACACCCCGTTCTATCTCTAGAGGTAAGCACGATCTTGAATTTTATGTTAGCTACTTGCTTGTTTTCCATTTTACCACTTATATACACATCTCTCAACAATGTAGTTTCATTTGACTTGTTTTTTGACTCACTTTTTTCTTTTTCTATAGGGACAGACAGTAGACAGGGTGTCCCTCTGTCATGTCATGACTCACTGCAGCCTTGAACTCCTGGCTGAAGTGATCCACACACCTCAGCCTCCTGAGTAGCTAGGACTCATGCTCCACCATACCTGACTAATTTTATTTTTGTACAGACAGGGTTTGGCTATGCTGCCTAGGTTTTTTTTGTTGTTTTTTTTTACATTTATATAAGTGGAGTAATTTGTATCTTGTTTCATGTATTCAATCTATAAGATTCATAGTGCCGTAGTTCAGTCATTCCCATTGCTGAATAGTTTCCATCATATAAATATATCACAATCTATTTCTCAATTATGCTATTGATGAACAACAGCATTGTTGGATTATTGTAAAAATGCTGCTATGCCGCTGCTGCACGAGTGGGCCCAGTGCCTGCATCAGCTCTTCGAGCTTCTCCCTAGTGGGCAGCAGCAGCTTCCGGGCTGACCTGGGCAGAGGCTATGGTGGGACTAGCGGCATGGGAGGCATCACCGCTGTCACAATCAACCAGAGCCTGCTGAGCCCCCTTAGGAGGTGGATCCCAACATCCAGGCCATGCGCACCCAGGAGAAGGAGCAGATCAAGAACCCCACCAACAAGTTTGCCTCCTTCATCGACAAGGTACTGTTCCTGGGGCCGCAGAACAAGAGGCTGGAGACCAAGTGGAGCCTCCTGCAGCAGCAGAAGACGGCTGGGAGCCACATGGATATGCTCCAGAGCTGCATCAACAACCTTAGGCGACAGCTGGAGACTCTGGGCCAGGAGAAGCTGAAGCTGGAGGCGGAGCTTGGCAACATGCAGGGGCTGGTGGAGGACTTCAAGAACAAGTACTAGGATGAGATCAATAAGCGTACAGAGATGGAGAATCAATTTGTCCTCATCAAGAAGGATGTGCATGAAGCTTACATGAACAAGTTAGAGCTGGAGTCTGGCCTGGAAGGGCTGACTGACGAGATCAACTTCCTCAGGCGGCTGTATGAAGAGAAGATCGGGGAGCTGCAGGCCCAGATCTCCTCCACGTCTGTGGTGCTGTCCATGGACAATAGCCGCTCCCTGGACATGGACAGCATCATCGCTGAGGGCAAGGCGCAGTACGAAATCTCCAACCGCAGGCGGGCTGAGGCTGAGAGCATGTACCAGATCAAGTATGAGAAGCTGCAGGCGCTGGCTGGGAAGCACTGGGATGACGTGCAGCATACAAAGACTGAGACCTCCGAGATAAACTGGAACATCAGTGGGCTCCAGGCTGAGACTGAGGGCCTCAAAGGCCAGAGGGCTTCCCTGGAGGCCGCCATCGCAGACGCCGAGCAGCCTGAGGAGCTGGCAGTTAAGGGTGCCAACGCCAAGCTCTCCGAGCTGGAGGCCGCCCTGCAGCCGGCCAAGCAGGACATGGCGCGGCAGCTGCGTGAGTACCAGGAGCTGATGAACGTCAAGCTGACCCTGGACATCGAGATCGAGGTCGCCACCTACAGGGAAGCTGCTGGAGAGCGAGGAGAGCCGGCTGGAGTCTGGGATGCAGAACATGAGTATCCATACGAAGACCACCAGCGGCTATGCAGGTGCGCTGAGCTCGGCCTATGGAGGCCTCACCAGCCCCGGCCTCAGCTACGGCCTGGGCTCCAGCCTTGGCTCTGGCATGGGCTCCAGCTCCTTCAGCCGCACCAGCTCCACCAGGGCCGTGGTTGTGAAGAAGATCCAGACCTGCAATGGGAAGCCGGTGTCCGAGTCCTTTGACGTCCTGCCCAAGTGAACAGCCAGGGCAGCCCCTCCCAGCCTGCCCCTCCTGCGGCTGCCCAAGAGCCCGGGAGAGAGGCCGGGGAGCACAGGGAACAGGAGACCCACCTGAGGCTCAGCCCTAGCCCTCAGCCCACCTGCGGAGGAGTTTACTGCCTGGGGATACCCCCTTGCCCATGTCTCCAGCTACAAAACAATTCAATTGCTTTTTTCTTTTTTGTGTGTGTCCAAAATAAAACATAGGCTAACTCTGCAAAAAAAAAAAAAAAAAAAAAAAAAAAAAAAAAAAAAATGGCTGCTATGATTGTTCTCATATAAGAATTCTGGCGAACATGCCACAAATCCTCTAGGGAAGTGATCTCAAATTATTTTTCTCATTTACCTGTAAAAGACTTTGTGTCCTTCCACACATTTAAATAAATAAACTTATTATATTATATTATATATATGACAAGATATCAAGCAACATTTTTTATGGCAGGTTTAGGTTCACAGAAAAATTGGGTTGAAAGTACAGAAAGTTTCCAAGCACCCCTCTGTCCACACATGCACAGCTATTCCCACTAACAACATCCTGCGCCAGAATGGTGCATTTGTTACAATCAATGAACCTACACTGACAGATCATTATCACCCAAAGTCTACAGTTTCCATTAGGATTCACTCCTGGTGTTTGTGCTATGACTTCTTTCTTTCTTTTTTTCTGTGTGTGTGTGTGTGTGTGTGTGTGTGTGTGTGTGTGATGGAGTTTTGCTGTTGTTGCCCAGGCTGGAGTGCAATGGCAGGATCTCAGCTCATTGCAACCTCCACCTCCTGGGTTCAAGCGATTCTCCCACTTCAGCCTCCTGAGCAGCTAGGATTACAGGTGCCCACCACCACATCTGGTTAATTTTTGTATTTTTAGTAGAGACAGGGTTTCACCATTGTTGGCCAGGCTGGTCTCGAACTCCTGACCTCAAGTGATCTGCCTGCCTCAAGTGATCCGCCCGCCTCAGCCTCCCAAAGTGCTGGGATTATGGGTGTGAGTCACTGTGCCCGGCCTAAAGTGGGTTCTTTGTAGGAATACATAGTTGGGTCTTGTTTTTTGATCTACTCTGAAAATCTTTTAATCAGTATATTTAGACTATTGACATTTAAAGTGATTATTGATATAGTTGGATTAATATCTACCATATTTGTTTTCTATTCATTGCCCTTCCTCTTTGTTCCCATTTTGACTTCCACTCTTTTGTTTGTTTGTTTGTTTTTGAGACAGGGTCTCAATCTATTGCCCAGGCTGGAGTGTAGTAGCATGATCACGGCTCACTGCAGCCTTGACCTCATGGGTCCAGGTGATCCTCCCACCTCAGCCACCTGAGCAGCTGGGACTACAGGTGCATGCCGCCATGCCTGGCTAATTTTTGTGTTTTTTGTTTGTTTGTTTGTTTGTTTTGAGAAACAGGGTTTCACTACATTACCTAGGCTGGTCTCAAACTCCTGGGCTCAAGTGATCTGTCTGCCTCGGCCTCCCAAAGTGCTGGGATTACAGGCATGAGCCACGTGCCTGGCTGCATTTTGTGGTTTTAACTGAGCATTTTATATGATTCAATTTTCTTAAAATATCAAGAAAAATAGTAACTTTACAGTGGAGAAATTTGTGATCAAAGTTAACATCACCAGTAAAAAGACAAATAGATACCATGTGTCTCCTGACGTGATCATTGAGAAGGGCACAACGTCATTTATCTGGTATTCCTGCCAAAAAATGCATAACTCGAATTAATCATAAGGAAACATCAAACAAACCCAAATTAAAGGACATTCCACAAAGTAACCTGACTGTACTCTTCAAAATGTTGAGGTCATAAAAGATAAGGAAAGACAGAAGGAAATGTTTCAGTCATAAAGAAGACGTGACACATAACAACTGAAGGTAACTCATGGTCCAAGATTTTCTTTGCCTATAATGAATGTTATTAGGACAATTGGAAAAATTTGAATAAGACCATTTAGTATAAATATCAGCATTAGTTTCCTGATTATGATGTTTATATTGTGGTTCTGTAACAGAATGGCCTTGTTTTTAGGAAATCTATACCGTATTTTGAGATAAAGATATAGGTAGGTAGGTAGATAGAGCAAATGTGGTAAAAGGTTAACATCTGAGGAATCTGAGTGAGGGTATATGGGAATTCTTTGTAGTATTCTTGGAACCTTTCTGTAAATCTGAAATTATTTCAAAATAAAAAGTTAAAAACTTCTGAAGGTACTTAGAGTCCTAGTATTTAGATGGTATTAGAGAAGAGTGTTGTAGTAGTTGTGTTTTTAAATGTCAATGTTTATAGTACTCCAGAAATTATATCCTTTGCAACTATTCAATTTACAATGAAAATGTTAGATATCAACCTAAAAGTGTGAGAGTTTTTAGGGCAGTAAAACTTCTGTATACTACAATGGTGGATACATGTCATTATACTTTTGTCTAAAGTTATAGAATGGGCTGGGCAGTGGTGGCTCACGCCTGTAATCCTAGCTACTTGGAGGCTGAGACACAAGAATCGCTTGGACCCGGGAGGCAGAGGTTGCAGTGAGTGGAGATTGCGCCACTGCACTACGGCCTAGGTGACAGAGTGAGACTCTGTCTCAGAAAAAACAAGAACAACAACAAAAAAAACAAAAACAAAAAACCACAGCCAAGTGCGGTGGCTCACACCTATAAAAGTTACTCGAATTAGTTCTTTTATTTTTTCCTCCAGTATGGTTATGTCATTCATTTGAAATACATTTTGTTTCATTTGTTTCTTTATATTGCATCATGTGCTCCCCCCTCATTCTTAGATTTTTACTTGTTTTCCTTTCAATTTATAAAACATATAAATTAGCATGGTTCTGAAACTCAACTGTACAAAAAGGTCCACTCAGCAAAGTGTCTCTCCTGTTTCCCATCCTCTGTACCTCACTTCCATTCCCACATTCTTTCTACCCCATCCGACCCAGTACGGGTCACCAGTGTCATTTCTTTCTTTCCTTTTTTTTTTTTTTTTTTTTTGAGACGGAGTCTCACTCTGTTACCCAGGCTAGAGTTCAGTGGCATGATCTCGGCTCACTGCAATCTCTGCCTCCTAGGTTCCCTGCCTCAGCCTCCTGAGTAGCTGGGATTACAGGCACACACCACCATGCCCAGCTACTTTGTGTGTGTGTGTGTGTGTGTGTGTATTTTTAGTAGAGACGGGGTTTCACCATGTTGGCCAGGCTGGTCTCGAACTCCTGACTCAAGTGATCCGCCCACCTTGGCCTCCCAAACTGCTGAGATTACAGGCGTGAGCCACCACGCCCAGCCCAGTCTCTCTCTCCCCCTCCCTCTCTTCCTTCCTTCCTTCCTTCGTTTCTTTTCTTCTTTTTCTTTCTGAGACAGAGTCACGCTCTGTCTCCCAGGCTGGAGTCCAGTGGCACAATCTCAGCTCACCACAACCTCTGCCACCCAGGTTCAAGTGATTCTCCTGCTTCAGCCTCCCAAGTAGCTGGGACTACAGGCGTGCACCTCCACACCCAGCTAATTTTTCTACTTTTAGTAGAGATGGGGTTTAACCATGTTGGCCAGGCTGGTCTCGAACTCCTGACCTCCCGACTCCTGATTCACCTGCCTTGGCCTCCCAAAGTGCTGGGATTACAGGTGTGAGCCACTGCACCTGGCCCTGGTCTCATTTATTTCTGGTCTCTCTATTTTGTTATTTTTGCACCAATAGTAGGTATATGCATATTTTCTTTTTAAAAACATTTATTTATTTATTTAGAAGACTGTCTTGCTCTGTCACTCAGGCAGGAGTGTAGCAGCATGATCACAGTTCACTGCAGCCTCAACCTCTTGGGCTCAAGTGATCCTCCCACCTTAGCCTCCCATGTAGCTGGGACCACAGGTGTGAGCCACCACACCTGGCTAATTTTTTTATTGTTTGTGGGGATGGGGTTTGATGGTGTTGCCCAGGCTGGTCTCGAACTCCTGAACTCAAGCAATCCTCCAGCCTCAGTCTCCCAAAGTGCTGGGATTACAGGTATGAGCCACCTTGCCTGGCCCACATTTTCTTGTTTTCTCTTTCTGACACAAAAGGTAGCATATTATAGATACTCTTTTGCACTTTGCTTTTTTCATGTAACACTGTATATTGGTTGGCTGGCACAGTGGCTCATGCCTGTAATCCCAACACCTTGGGAGGCCAAGACTGGCGTATCACTTGAGGCCAGGAGTTTGAGACCAGCCTGGGCAACATGGTGAGACTCTGTCTCAAAAAAAAAAAAAATTAAAGTTAATAAGACCTAAAACCTGTTAGAAATATGAGTAAAAGACGGCCGGGCATGGTGGCTCACTCCTGTAATCCCAGCACTTTGGGAGGCCAAGGTGGGCAGATCAAGAGGTCAGGAGATCGAGATCATCCTGGCTAACACAGTGAAACCCCGTCTCTACTAAAAATACAAAAAATTAGCCAGGCATGGTGGCGGGCACCTGTAGTCGCAGCTACTCGGGAGGCTGAGGCAGGAGAATGACGTGAACCCGGGAGGCAGAGCTTGCAGTGAGCCGAGATCAAGCCACTGCACTCCAGCCTGGGCGACAGAGCGAGACTCCGTCTCAAAAAAAAAAAAAAAGAAAGAAATATGAGTACAATACATGAATAAACACATCACAAAGAAAGATTTTAAAATAACTTTTTTTTGAGGAAAAAAATTATATACAAGATAGATAGATGATAGATAGATAGATAGATGATAGATAGGGCCAGGCCGGTGGCTTATGCCTGTAATCTAGCACTTTGGGAGGCCGAGGTGGGCGGATCACGAGGTCAGGAGATTGAGACCATCCTGGCTAACACAGCGAAACCCCGTCTCTACTAAAAATACAAAAAATTAGCCGGGCGTGGTGGCGGGCGCCTGTACTCGGGAGGCTGAGGCAAGAGAATGGCGTGAACCCGGGAGGCGGAGCTTGCAGTGAGCCGAAATCGTGCCACTGCACTCCAGCTTGGGTGACAGAGCGAGGCTCCGTCTCAAAAAAAAAAAAAAAAGATAGATAGATAGAGATACAGATAGAGATAGAGATATTTAATTTTGTAAATGTCTACAAGCCTCAAGAACATTCAGGAATAGTCTTGACCTCACTAAACAACTAAATAAGGCACCAGTGACTGATCCTGGAGTGACAGAGGTATGTAGCTTTTAGATAGCGAATTTAAAATAGCTGTCTTAATGAAGTTCAACAAACTTCTAGACAACACAGAGAAGAAATTCAGATCCTATCAAAGAAATTTAACAGAGATTGAAATAATTTTTTAGAAAGCAGAAATTCTGGAGCTGAAAAATTCAATTAACAAACTGAAAAATGCGGCCGGGTGCGGTGGCTCAAGCCTGTAATCCCAGCACTTTGGGAGGCCAAGGCGGGTGGATCACAAGTTCAGGAGTTCAAGACCAGCCTGGCCAACATGGTGAAATCCTGTCTCTATTAAAACACAAAAATTAGCCAGGCGTGGTCGTGAGCACTTGTAATCCCAGCTACTCGAAAGGCTGAGGCAGAGAATTGCTTGAGGGGGGCAGATGTTGCAGTGAGCTGAGATTGTGCCACTGCACTCCAGCCTGGGTGACAGAGCAAGACTCGTCTCAAAAAAAAAAAAGAAAAAGAAAAATGCATGAGTCTCTCAACAGCAGAAGAAAGAACTAGTGAGCTTGAAGACAAGCTACATGAAAATATACAGTCAAAAGAGAAGGAAAAAATGAATTAATAAACAAATGAAGCATGCCCGCAAGATCTAGAAAATAGTCTCAAAAGGGCAAATCTAAGAGCTATTTGCCTTAAAGAGGATGTAGAGAAAGAGATTGAGCCAGAAAGTTTATTCAAAGAAAGAACAACAGAAAACTTTCTAAACCTAGAGAAGATGTGAATATCCAGGTATAAGAAGGTCAAAGAACACCAAGTAGATACGACCCAGATGAGACAACCTTGAGGCATGTAATAATCAAACTATCTCTCTCTCCCTTTTCTTTTTTTCTTTTTTAAATTTGAGACATGATCTCACTCTGTTGCCCAGGCTGGAGTGCTGTGGTGCAATCACGGCTTACTGCAGACTCAACTTCCCAGGCTTAAGCAATCCTTCTGCCTTAGCCTCCCAAAGAGCCAGGACTATAAGCACGCACCACCAAGCCCCGCTAATTTTTTAAATTTTTTGTAGAGATGGGGTGTCACCATGTTGCTCAGGCTGATCTCGAACGCCTGGGCTCAAATCCTTCCCACTCAGCCTCCCAAAGTGCTGGATTATAGGCATGAGCCACTGTACCTGACCCAAACTCTCAAAGGTCAAGGATAAAGAAAGGATCCTAAAAGTGGCAAGAGAAAAGAAGCAAATAACATACAATAAAGCTCCAATATATCTGGCAGTGGACTTCTCAGCAAAAACCTTCTAGGCCAAGAGGAGTGAAATTACATATTCAAAGTGCTGAAGAAAAAACTTTCAACTTAGAATATTATATCCAGCAAAATTATCCTTCAAACATGAAGGAGAAATTATTTCCCAGACAAATAAAAGCTGAAGGATTTCATCAATACCAGACCTGTCTTACAAGAAATGCTAAATGAATTCTTTAATCTAAAAGAGAGGGACATTAATGAGCAACAAGAAATCATCTGAAGATATAAAACTTACTGGTAATAGTAAGTACACAGACAAATACAGAATACTCTATCCCTGTGATTTTGGTGTGTAAGCCACTCATATCTTTAGTAGGAAGACTAAAAGACAAATCTATCGACAATAATAACTACAACAATTTTTAAGAGATAGACAATATAAAAAGATCTAGAGACAACAAAAAGTCAAAAAATTAGGGGGTTGGAATTAAAATGTAGAGTATTTTACTTTTCTCTTTGCTCATTTTTTTTTCTCTTCTTTGTAATCATAGTTAAGTTGTTATCAGTTTAAAACAATTGGTTAGCTAGGTGCAGTGGTGTGTGCTTGTATCCCAACTACTCAGGAGGCTGAGGTGGGAGGATCACAAGTTTGAGCCCAACGTAGGCAAAAAGAGCAAGACCTGCTTCAAAAAAATTTTAATATAATTGACTATAAGATGTTATTTGTAAGCCTCATGGTAACCACACACACACACACACACACACAAAACTATAATAGAACACAAAAAATAAAAGCAAGAAACTAAAACATACTACCAGAGAAAATTACTTTTACACAAAGGAAGACAGAAAAGAAGGAAGGGAAGGCCAAGAAAACAACCAGAAAACAAACAACAAATGGTAGTAGTAAGTCATTACCTGTCAACAATAATATGGAATTTAAATCAACTAAATTATTCAATCAAAAGACATAGAGTGGCTGAATGGGTAGAAAAACAAGACCAAACCATATGTTGCCTATAAGAAACTAACTTTACCTATAAAGACACATGTAGATTGAAAATGAAAGGATGGAAAAAGATATTCCATGCACATGGAAAACAAAAATCAAATCAAAATGGATTAAAAACTTAAACCTAAGACCTGAAACTATGAAACCACTAAAAGAAAACATTGGGGAAACTCTTTAGGACACTGGTCTGGCAAAGATTTCTTGACTAAGACCACAAAAGCACAAGGCAACCAAAGAAAAATGGACAAATAGGATCACATCAAGCTAAAAAGCTTCTGCACAGCAGAGGAAACAATTAACAAAGAAAAGGGACAACCCATGGAATGGAGAAAATATTTGCAAACTACCCATCTGACAAGGGATTAATAATTGAATACATAAGGAGTTCAAGCAACTCAATAGAAAAAAAACAAAAAAAAAACAAAAAAAAAACCTATTTTTAAAATGGGCAAAAGATTTGAATACACATTTCTCAAAAGAAGACATACTAATGGCCAACGGTCCTCCAGTCAGCCTGCAAAATCGTGGTATATGAAAAGTCACCCCTCCATATACATGGGTTTTGCATCTGGCAAATATTGTTTGATCAAAAAAAATCCACATCTAAGTGGACTCACATAGTTCAGACTCAGGTTGTCCAAGGTTTAACTGTACTGTTTCTTCTCTGCCTGTCTTCCATTTCGACTACTTTCTCTCTGACTCTTTTTACTTCGGAAGAAAACATCCACTAACTTGGTAAAGAGATAACTTCCAATGAAAAATATCTGAGCTACAACAGACGCAGAGAGAAATCTTGTCTGAAATTCCCTTATCTGACTAACTCAGAGCCTAAGGAGGCATAGCTGCCACAAACCCTCCTCCAGAGGTCTCTGGTCACAGCAGCACTGACCTTGGACATCAAGACTGTTTTTAAAAAATTGTGTAAAGCTGGATGCAGTGGCTCACACCTGTAATCGCAGCACTTTGGGAGCAGAGGCAGGTGGATCACTTGAAGCCAGGAGTTTGAGGCCAGCCTGGCCAACATGTGAAATCCCATATCTACTAAAAATACAAAAATTAGCTGGATGTGGTGGCAAATGCCTGTAATTCCAGCTACTCAGGAGGCTGAGGCAGGAGAATCACTTGAACCCAGGAGGCAGAGGTTGTAGTGAGCAGAGATCGCACCACTGCACTCCAGCTTGGGGAACAAGAGTGAAACTCTGTCTCAAAAAAAAAAAAATTGTATAAACAAGACTCATAAGAAGCTTCCATTCTTTGAAGTCCTAAAGCCCGCTGGGGTAGTATATAGGTTGGTACATAAACTTTTACCCCCAGCTGTTCAGGGGCATCTCTCTATATAGGGTACACCCACATGTGTATTTTCCCCCTGTTACTCTATTGCCATTTAATTCAGAGGCCCCAACCAGCTGGACTTACGTTGGTAGAGGAGAATTCTTTCTTCCCAACACTTTTCTCTTGATTTCATTTGCATCCTCTTGGTTTTTCCAAAGCAAACATGGACAAATAGGATCACATCAAGCAAAACTGTCTTTCTTCAATGCCCCTTATAACATTTCCACTTGAATTTATTCTCCTTTGAGTACCTTATAATGTAGGCTTTATTTCTGAAATCATTTTGTCTGTTTCTTCTTTCCTGAGTTCAGTGAACTCTTAATTTATTCCTTCAGAGCAGGGTGATGTCCATTTTCTTTTAAGTTTTGAATTTTGGTTTCAAGGTGGTTTTCCTTTTTTTGTTTTTTTTGATAAATTTATGAGGTACAAGTATAATTTTGTTACATGCATAGATTACATAGTGGTCAAGTCAGAACTTTTAGGGGGTCTACCACTCAAGTCACATACATTGTACCCCTTAAGT
>NW_022097594.1:0-25861 GCF_006542625.1 Nomascus leucogenys
ACTGCAACCTCTGCCTCCTGGGTTCAAGCCATTCTCCTGCTTCAGCCTCTCACCACACCCAGATAATTTTTTTTTATTTTTAGTAGAGACGGGGTTTCTCCATGTTGGTCAGGCTGGTCTCGAACTCCCTACCTCAGGCAATCGGCCCACCTCGGCCTTCCAAAGTGCTGGGATTACAGGCATGAGCCACTGCACCCGGACTTTTTTTTTTTTTTGAGACGGAGTCTTGCTCTATCTCCCAGGCTGGAGTGCAGTGGCGCGATCTCAGCTCCCTGCAACCTCCACCTCCCGGGTTCAAGCCTTTCTCCTGCCTCAGCCTCTCGAGTAGCTGGGATAACAGGCACCTGCCACCACGCTGAGTTAAGTTTTTGATGTGTTTTTACTAGAGAAAGGGTTTCAGCATGTTGGTCAGGCTGGTCTTGAACTCCTGACCTCAGATGATCCACCTGCCTCGGCCTCCCAACGTGCTGTGATGACAGGCGTGAGCCACCGTGCCCAGCCTAGAAATAAATGTGAAAAACCACTGAGAGAAGTTGGCCTTAAACGTCTGCTGACTTTGCCGTCTCTGGCCGTGGAGTCAGTCCAGCTGGTCAACACAGGGGCACTGGCACCTACCTCTGGGGGAGCTTCTTCAAACACGGCTTGCAGACTGCATCCCTCTGCCCCCACAGAGATTCTGGTTCAGCAGATCTAGGTGGAGCCCCCAAATTTGCATTTCTAACTATTGCAGGGACCCCGCTTTGAGAATCGCTGGTCAACATCAACTCTCCCTATAAGCCTCGTAACAGGAGGCACAGACTTAGTGCCTAAGATGACAGCATTCTTCCCTGTTTATCACATGGGGGATCTCTGGGGCCATTATTCTGTCTGCCACATGGGATTAGGATGTGGGCGTCTCTGGGGCCGTTATTCTGTCTCCCAGATGCTGTTACGATGTAAGCATCTTTGAGGTTGACCACCCACCACGTGTTTTTTTTGGGGGGGGGGTGGAATTTCGCTCTTGTGACCAGGCTGGAGTGCAGTGGAGCGATCTCAGCTCACCGCAGCCTCCGCCTCCCAGGTTCAAGCGATTCTCCTGCCCCAGCCTCCCGAGTAGCTGGGATTACAGGTGTGCACCACCATGCCCGGCTAGTTTTGTGTTTTTAGTAGAGATGGGGTTTCTCCATGTTGGTCAGGCTGGTCTCGAACTCCCAACCTCAGGTGATCCCCCCACCACCTCGGCCTACGGAAGTGCTGGGATTACAGGCGTGAACCACCGCACCCGGCGCCACCCACCACGCATTATAACTGACAATGGTGCTTTCAACTCTCAATTCCTGAGATGCGAACCTCTAACAACGTGACCAGGAGGGACAGACGGGCGGGTGAGGCCCGTGATCCTGTAACCTCTCCCCACCCTCACCGTTGCAGGAGGGCTGTTCGTGGCCGGCATCAACCTCACGGAGAACCTGCAGTACGTTCTGGCGCACCCGTCCGAGTCCCTGGAGAAGATGACGCTGCCCAACCTTCCGCGGCTGAGCGCGTGGGTCCGAGAGCAGTGCCCGGGGCCGGGCTCACGGTGCACCAACATCATCGCGGGCGACTTCATCGGCGCAGACGGCTTCGTCAGCGACGTCATCGCGCTGAACCAGAAGCTGCTGTGGTGCTGACGGGACCTTCTGAAGTTCAGGACGCGGCGGCTGCGGTTTCACCCCCGACTTTCCAAGTATTGTGACTTTGTTTGGGCCAAATATTGGTGATCATAGGACGGATGATAGTATCTTTTCCTTTCTTTTTCTTTAAAATAGAGATGGGGTGGCCGGGCACAGTGGCTCATGCCTGTCATCCCAGCACTTTGGGAGGCCGAGGCGGGCGGATCACGAGGTCAGGAGTTCGAGACCAGCCTGACCAGCATGGTGAAACCCCATCTCTACTAAAAATACAAAAATTAGCTGGGTGTGTGGTGGGCGCCTGTAGTCCCAGCTACTCGGGAGGTTCAGGCAGGAGAAATGCTTGAAGCTGGGAGGTGGAGATTGCATTGAGGTGAGATCGCGCTACTGCACTCCAGCCTGGGTGACAGAGCGAGACTCCATCTCAAAAAATAGAGATGGGGTCTCTGTCGGCCAGGTTGGTCTTGAACTCCTGGCCTCAAGTGATTCTCCCACCTCCGCCTCCCAGTGCTGGGATGACAGGCGTGAACCACCACGGCCGCCCATAATATGTTTTTTTATTTCTGTATTCTTCTTGCTGTGGCGTCTGGAGCCCTTACAGACCCAGGGAGACAGTACCCTCCCACAGCTCACTAATAACTAAACACAGTAACAAGCCACTTAGGAGCCAGCGTACCCTGTCAGCCAACCCCTCGGCTAGCTTTCACACCAAGCCTATATATATACACACACACATAGATATACACATATATGTATATATATATATGCACACATATATAGTGTATATATTATACGTGTGTATATATGTGTATATATATATTTATTATTATTATTTTTTTAAGATGGAGTTTCTCTCGTTACCCCAGGCTGGAGTGCAGTGGCGAGATCTCGGCTCACCGCAACCTCCGCCTCCCGGGTTCAAGCGATTCTCCTGCCTCCGCCTCCCGAGTAGCTGGGATTACAGGCATGTGCCACCACGCCCGGCTAATTTCGTATTTTTAGTAGGGACGGGGTTTCACCCTGTTAGCCAGGCTGGTCTCAAACTTCCGACCTCAGGTGATCCGCCCGCCTCGCCTCCCCAAAGTGCTGGGATTACAGGCGTGAGCCACTGTGCCTGGCTACCAATATTTCTTTAAATTATGTTTAGGGACAGGGTCTTGCTCTGTCACCCAGGCTGGAGGGCAGTGGTACAGTCATATCTCACTGCAGCCTCAACCTCCTGGGCTCAAGCGACCCTCTCAGCCTCCCACGTAACTGGGACTCCAGGGACACACCCCCACTCTCGGCTAATTTTTGTGTTTTTGGTAGAGACGGAGTTTCGCGACGTTTCACAGTCTGGTCTCAAATTCCTGGGCTCCAGTGATCCTTCCACCTCAACCTCCGCCATAGCTGGGACCTCAGGTGTCAGCCACCACACCCAGCTAATTATTTTATTTTTTTGTAGAGATGGGGTCTGGCTCTGTTGCTCAGGCTGGTGTGTAGTAGGAGAACAGTCATAGCTCAGTGTAACCTTCAACGCCTGGGCTGAAGCAATCCTCCCGCCTCAGCTTGCAAGTAACTGGGACTATAGGTGTAATTATACCTATAACAATTACCCACCATGTCCAGATAATTACTATTATTAGTAGTAGCAGTAGGAGTATATGTTTGAGATGGAGACTCGCTCTGTCACCCAGGCTGCAGTGCCGTGGTCCAATCTCAGCTCACTGCAACCTCCACCTCCCGGATTCAAGCAATTCTCCTGCCTCAGCCTCCTGAGTAGCTGGGACTACAGGCACCCGCCACCACACCCGGCTAATTTTTGTATTTTCAGTAGAGACAGGGTTTCACCATGTTGCGCAGGCTGGTCTCGAACTCCCGACCTCGGGTGATCCATCCGCGTTGGCCTCCCAAAGTGCTGGGATCACAGGCGTTGAGACACTGCGCCCGGCCTCAAGCCAGTATTTTCCTGGCCCTAAATCATTCCCGGCTGAGTCCCGGCCCAGTAGAGCCTGCCCCACAGTCCAGAGTCCAGCTGAAGTGTTCGAAAGTTGTCAACCGTCAGCCATTCCCCAGGCCCTGGAAAGGGCTCTTCCCTCGTTCATTCCTGCCTCCCGAGCCAAACCCAGGTATACGCTTCTGCCCTGTGTGCTGTGGCAGCCTCTTCTCTCGGGAAGGGTCTGGAGTAATTTCTTTCAGTGGCTTCTCCATGCTCGTCCCAGTCACCTCCGTGAATTAAAGTCCTGTGGGTACACGGGACACCACCCCACGGAAGGTGCCCCCAGTCCGTGTGGGAGACTCGCTGGTTTCTGCAACAGGTTTCTTTCTGCCTCTGAAGCGTGAACAGTCCTAGTTTCAGATGCAGATCGTGCAAATACCTTTTTTTTTTTTTTTTTTTGAGATGGATTTTCCCTCTTGTTGTTCAGGCTGGAGTGCAATGGCACGATCTCAGCTCACTGCAACCTCTGCCTCCTGGGTTCAAGTGATTCTCTGCTTCAGCCTCCCGAGGAGCTAAGATTACAGGCGCATGCCACCATGCCTGGTTAATTTTGTATTTGTATTTTTATTTTTTGAGACGGGGTTTCACTCTCGTTGCCGGGGCTGGAGTGCAGTGGCGCGATCCCGGCTCACTGCAACCTCCACCTCCCGGGCTCCAGCAATTCTCCTGCCTCAGCCTCCCGAGTAGCTGGGATTACAGGCACCTGCCACCACGCCCGGCAAATTTTTATATTTTTAGCAGAGACGGGGTTTTGCCATGTTGGCCAGGCTGGTCTCGAACTCCCGACCTCAGGTGATCCTCCCGCCTCAGCGTCCCAAAGTGCTGGGATGACAGACGTGAGCCACCGCGCCCGGCCTATACCTCATTTTCTACGTGTCGCTTGTTGGAGCTGGTGGTTCAAGCCACCATTTTTACTCCCCTTTCCCAAGCAAATCGTGCATTTCTTTCCTCGTCTAACGAGACACATCAGTTTCTCAGGATGGTCCTCGAGGGTTATCGAGTCCATGTTGGAACAGCTTCTCTTTGGGACCTAATGACTCATTTTCCAAAAATCCGCTTCTACTTTTCGTACCCGGTTGCCACGGTGAAACTAAGGTGCCTCACATCCAGAAAGACGCACTCCTGGGCCACAACCAGCGGCTACCTCAGCCCCACGACTCTGCTGGATCAGGGCTCAGGCAGGCCCCGCGGAGATGAAGGAAGAATTTGCAGGGAGCCTCCCTGACTTCCATCGGCTGTGAATCCTCGTGTGTCAGGGGTGTATCCACAAAATCTCCGAATTCATACAGATCGTTTAAATAAATGAACGTCATTAAAGTCAAATATGTGTATGAATTTTATTACTGCTTATGCAGCCAAGACCCCTCTGGCGGCTTTCAGGATAGCATGCAGGAGGCATCTTCAGAAAATGTTAATTCAGGAGGCCGGGCACGGTGGCTCACGCAATCCCAGCACTTTGGGAGGCAGGGGTGGGCGGATCACAAGGTCAAGAGTTTGAGACCAGCCTGATCGACGTGGTGAAAATACAAAAATTACTAAATATACAGAAATAGATAAAATAATATACAAATTATAAATATATAAAAATAATAAATATAAAAAATTAGCCGGGCGTGGTGGCAGGTGCCTGTAGTCCCAGCTACTCAGGAGGCTGACGCAGGAGAATGGCGTGAACCAGGGAGGTGGAGGTTGTGGTGAGCCGAGATCACGCCATTGCACTCCAGCCTGGGCGACACAGACTCCATCTCAAAAAAAAAAAAAAAAAGAAAATGTTAATTCAGGCCGGGCGCAGTGTCACACACCTGTAATCCCAGCACTTTGGGAGGCCGAGTTGGGTGGATCACCTGAGGTCGGGAGTTCAAGACCAGCCTGATCAACATGGTGAAACCCCGTCTCTACTAAAAATACAAAAAATTAGCCGGGTGTGGTGGTGGGTGCCTGTAATCCCAGCTACTCAAGGGGCTGAGGCAGGGGAATCGCTTGAACCTGGGAGGTGGAGGTTGCAGTGAGCTGAGATCGTGCCATTGCACTCCAGCCTGGGAAACAGTTCCAAGACTCCATGTCAAAAAAAAAAAAAAAAAAAAAAAGTTAATTCACTGGGCACCTTTTTGAGGTCCTAGAGGTTTAAAAAAATCAAGTCGTGAGGCCCAGTGCGGTGGCTCATGCCTGTAATCCCAGCACTTTGGGGAGCTGAGGTGGGCGGACCTACCTGAGGTCAGGTGTTCGAGACCAGCCTGACCAATATAGTGAAACCCCGTCTTTTCTAAAAATACAAAAATTAGCCAGGTGTGATGGTGGGCGCCTGTAATCCCAGCTACTCAGGAGGCTGAGGCAGGAGAACCGTTTGAACCCGGGAGGCAGAGGTTGCAGTGAGCCAAGATCACACCGCTGCACTCACTCCAGCCTGGGCGACAGAGCGAGATTCTGCCTCAAAACAAAAAAAACATGAGGCATTTTGTTTTCCTGTTGATGGAGACGGCTAATGTGCATGTAACGGCTGTACATCCTGGCCACACGCAGGTGAAATTCTCTCTCTGCATCTCTTAGCGGATGGTCTGTGACACATCACAGTCTGGTTTTTTTTTTTTTTTTTTTTTTTTTTTTTTTTTTTGAGAGAGAGTCTTGCTCTGTCACCAGGCTGGAGTGCAGTGGCGCGATCTCAGCTCACTGCAAGCTCCGCCTCCCGGGTTCCCGCCATTCTCCTGCCTCAGCCTCTCCGAGTAGCTGGGACTACAGGGGCCCGCCACCACGCCCGGCTAATTTTTTTTGTATTTTTAGTAGAGACGGGGTTTCACCGTGGTCTCGATCTCCTGACCTCGTGATCCGCCCGCCTCAGCCTCCCAAAGTGCTGGGATAACAGGCATGACCCACTGCGCCCGGCCTCATGGTCTGGTTTGAAGCTTTTTCTTTAGTAAAACTATTTGCTTTACCTTCTACTTTTGTGGAAGGGTTCTCTGTGCTGCCGGGAAACCTGATTTTTCGTCATTTCCCCGACACCACCATGGGAAACGAGACCATCTGTGAACACAGACAGCCGGGAGGAGGGCCCATCGGTGCCCACCAGGGCCACGGCTCACGGCAGGTGCAGGAGGAACTGGAAATGCTGCTCATGGACGTAAAAAACAAAGGTTTAATGTCCTGCTACTGAAACATACCGAGGGAAAGCAGTTCACAGCAGGCACCGAGGGCCCACTGGAATCTCGTGGATGCTCACGCTTGGCGTGGACGCTCGGGCGGCCCTCTTTGGGGCAGCTGCGGCCGTGTCACCAGCCTGCGCGGTCATCCCAGCAAATGGCTGGGAACCAGACGGGCACAGAACCAGACAAGGACGGCCCTGCTGCACCTGACACCAGGCTGCCCCCAACACGGCGGTGACGCCTCAGCTCCCCAGGCCTCTGCGGGCGTCCGTTCATCCTGGAAACAGCTTCTGGAATTTGCCGTAGGCTGAGTTGCTGATGATGACCCTCACGTCGGCCGCCCCGTCCTCAGGGATCACGTCCACCTCTTGAACTGTGGCCTCCTTATACAGCCAGCTGGGGACAGACGCGCGTTGTATGGGAACAAGCAGAACCCGTAAGTATTTGGTTAGTTTCACAATAAATAATTACGCTAAAAAGAGCTTAGCTCAAACTATTCATTCATCAGATCGTCCTGTTTCCTTTTTTCTTTTTTTTTTTTGAGACGGAGTCTCGCTCTGTCGCCCAGGCTGGAGTGCAGTGGCGCGATCTCGGCTCACTGCAAGCTCTGCCTCCCGGGTTCACGCCATTCTCCTGCCTCAGCCTCCCGAGTAGCTGGGACTACAGGCACCTGCCACCGCGCCCGGCTAATTTTTTGTATTTTTTAGTAGAGACGGGGTTTCACCGTGTTAGCCAGGATGGTCTCGATCTCCTGACCTCGTGATCCGCCCGCCTCGGCCTCCCAAAGTGCTGGGATGACAGGCGTGAGCCACCATACTTGGGGTAATTTTTTATTCTTTGTACAGATGGGGTCTCACTATGTTGCCCAGCCTGGCCTCAAACTCCTCTCAGCTCAAGCAATCCTCCTGCCTCGGCCTTCCCAAAGTCTTGGGGTTACCGGCCTGTGCCACTGCATCCGGCTGGAGCTTGCTTTCTTATTGGTAGGGAGACCTGTACCCCTTGACTGTCAGCGCAGATTAGGCACCCGTTGTATGCACAGTCAGAAATGTACACTTTGACTGTCAAGCACAGATTAGGCACCTGTTGTATGCACAGAAATGTACATTTTGACTGTCAAGCACAGATTAGGCACCTGTTGTATGCACAGAAATGTACATTTTGACTGTCAAGCACAGATTAGGCACCTATTGTATGCACAGAAATGTACGTTTTTACTGTCGAGCACAGATTAGGCACCTGTTGTATGCACAGTCAGAAATGTACATTTTGACTGTCAAGCACAGATTAGGCACCTGTTGTATGCACAGAAATGTACATTTTGACTGTCAAGCACAGATTAGGCACCCGTTGTATGCACAGTCAGAAATGTACATTTTGACCATCAAGCACAGATTAGGCACCTGTTGCATGCAGTCAGAAATGTACGTTTTTACTGTCGAGCGCAGATTAGGCACCTGTTGTATGCACAGAAATGTACATTTTGACTGTCAAGCACAGATTAGGCACCTGTTGTATGCAGTCAGAAATGTACATTTTGACTGTCAAGCACAGATTAGGCACCTGTTGTATGCACAGAAATGTCCATTTTGACTGTCAAGCAGATTAGGCACCTGTTGTATGCACAGAAATGTATTTTGACTGTCAAGCAGATTAGGCACCTGTTGTATGCACAGAAATGTACATTGACTGTCAAGCACACATTAGGCACCTGTTGTATGCAGTCAGAAATGTACATTTTGACTGTCAGCGCAGATTAGGCACCTGTTGTATGCAGTCAGAAATGTACATTTTGACTGTCAAGCACAGATTAGGCACCTGTTGTATGCACAGAAATGTCCATTTTGACTGTCAAGCAGATTAGGCACCTGTTGTATGCACAGAAATGTACATTTTGACTGTCAAGCACAGATTAGGCACCTGTTGTATGCACAGAAATGTCCATTTTGACTGTCAAGCACAGATTAGGCACCTGTTGTATGTACAGTCAGAAATGTCCATTTTGACTGTAGCGCAGATTACGCACCTGTTGTATGCACAGTAAGAAATGTACGTTTTCTGTCGAGCGCAGATTAGGCACCTGTTTTATGCACAGAAATGTACGTTTTTACTGTCGAGCGCAGATTAGGCACCTATTTTATGCACAGAAATGTACGTTTTTACTGTCGAGTGCAGATTAGGCACCTGTTGTATGCACAGAAATGTACATTTTGACTGTCAAGCACAGATTAGGCACCTGTTGTATGCACAGTCAGAAATGTCCATTTTGACTGTCAAGCAGATTAGGCACCTGTTGTATGCACAGAAATGTACATTTTGACTGTCAAGCACAGATTAGGCACCTGTTGTATGTACAGTCAGAAATGTACATTTTGACTGTAGCACAGATTACGCACCTGTTGTATGCACAGTAAGAAATGTACGTTTTCTGTCGAGCGCAGATTAGGCACCTGTTGTATGCACAGAAATGTACATTTTGACTGTCAAGCGCAGATTAGGCACCTGTTGTATGCACAGAAATGTACATTTTTACTGTCGAGCGCAGATTAGGCACCTGTTGTATGCACAGAAATGTACATTTTGACTGTCGAGCGCAGATTAGGCACCTGTTGTATGCAGTCAGAAATGTACATTTTGACTGTCAAGCACAGATTAGGCACCTGTTGTATGCACAGAAATGTACATTTTGACTGTCAAGCAGATTAGGCACCTGTTGTATGCACAGAAATGTACATTTTGACTGTCAAGCAGATTAGGCACCTGTTGTATGCACAGAAATGTACATTGACTGTCAAGCACACATTAGGCACCTGTTGTATGCAGTCAGAAATGTACATTTTGACTGTCAGCGCAGATGAGGCACCTGTTGTATGCAGTCAGAAATGTACATTTGATTGTAGCGATTAGACTGTTTATCAAAATGTACATTTTGACTGTCAGCGCAGATTAGGCACCTGTTGTATGCAGTCAGAAATGTACATTCTGATTGTCAGCGCAGATTAGGCACCTGTTGCATGCACAGTCAGAAATGTACATTTGATGCAAACCCATTCGTCTCGTCTGCACATCCTAAAGCTCTCAGGGATCCCACAGCTCCTTCTGCACCCACGAAGAGCCCGTTTCAGAGCCAGAGACAGGCATCCAGAGCACCATCCTGTCTCCTGCCCCTGCAGGCCGCTCACCTGAGCTGCGCCCCTGCGAGCCTCACGCGGAGAGTAAGGATTTGTCTCCCGGTCGCCTTCAAAACCGCCGCATCGAGCTCAGCTTTCAGCTCCTGGAGACCGTGGCCCCGCAGGGCAGACACGGGCACGACATTCGGTTCCGTGGGGCTGTACCTGCGAGGGTGGGGATGCCACAGGCCCCACTCAGCGTCGGGGCGGCCGAACGAAATCAGGGTCCCCATGAGTCCGCTGCCCGCGGGGCACAGCCAGGGGCCACTCCCTGTGTCCTGGCTGCCACCGCTGCGGTTCACGCAAGGAGACGGGGCATCTCTCCACCCGGCTCCAGTGCGTGCAGGGGAAGGAGATATTTGCGGGCCCCAGGGCTGGACTCACCCGGGCACGAGGTCCACCTTGTTGTGAACCTCCAGCATGGAGTCCAGGAGTGGGGCGGGCAGCTGCAGGCCGCGCAGCGTGGACAGAACGCTGCATTTCTGGAGCTCTGCCTCGGGGTGGCTGACGTCCCTCACGTGGAGGATGAGATCCTGCAGGCCGGGCCGTGCGGTCAGAGCTGCAGAGCCTCTGGTCCCCGACCCCAAGCTTGCAGACAGGCCCAGGAGAGGGGCTCACACGAGCTCCCAACGACAGGCTGGGTGTGGGAGGTACGTCTGTATACAGGCCTCTCGGATACCCCAGGACGGGGGCTCCTGAACTAACAGTGGACGCAGGCCCACCAGCCTTCCAAGACACAGGCAGCAGCTCCGCACCCCCAGACCCACACGCAAGGGGGTGCCGTATATCACCCAACCACCACCCGCCCACCCAGCAGCTCTTCATTCAAAGCTTTGGGCGGCTTCATCCTCCTGCGAAATCTTTCTGAACAGCGGAAGTATCTCCTCTTTAAAGGATGCTTTTTCTCACGTTAAAAAAAAAAATCTTGGCCGGGCGCGGTGGCTCACGCTTGTAATCCCAGCACTTTGGGAGGCCGAGGCGGGCGGATCACGAGGTCAGGAGATCGAGACCACGGTGAAACCCCGTCTCTACTAAAAATACAAAAAATTAGCCGGGCGTGGTGGCGGGCGCCTGTAGTCCCAGCTACTCGGAGAGGCCGAGGCAGGAGAATGCCGTGAACCCGGGAGGCAGAGCTTGCAGTGAGCCGAGATCGCGCCACTGCACTCCAGCCTGGGCGACAGAGCGAGACTCCGTCTCAAAAAAAAAAAAAAAAAAATCTTACAGGCAGGTTCCTTACACAAAATTTGAAAAAACACAGGGGAAAAAAAAGCCGTGTGTTAAGTCTCCCAATTATACTGCCTGTAATTCTCCGACTTATGCTACCAGGGTATGCACGTCTACTTTTCGTTTGTTTTGGATGCACTTAATACAAATAATATTTTTTCTGTAACTGGGGCACTTTGGGAGGTGGCTTGAGCCCAGGAGTTTGAGACCAGCCTGGGCAAGAGAGCGAGACCGTTTCTACAGAAAGTACAAAAGTTAGCCAGGCCTGCTTGCGCGTGGCTGTGGTCTTAGCTACTCAGGAGGCTGAGGTGGGAGGATCACTTGAGCCCAGGAGGTTGAGGCTGCAGTGAGCTGAGATCGTGCCACTGCAGTGAGCTGAGATCGTGCCGCCGCAGTTCAGTATGGGTGACAGAGCGAGACCCTGTCTGAAAGAAAAAGAAAAACAAAACAAAAAATAATTTCATCCCAGGAAACTTTTAGACTTTTTGTTTTCTTTTTGAGACGAGTCTCGCTCTGTCACCCAGGCTGGAGTGCAATGGCACGATCTCGGCTCACTGCAACCTCCACCTCCCAGGTTTAAGCGATTCTCCTGCCTCAGCCTCCCGAGTAGCTGGGATCACAGGCGCCCACCACCACACCCGGCTAATTTTTGTATTTTTAGTAGAGACGGGGTTTCACCATGTTGGTCAGGCTGGTCTCGATCTCCTGACCTGAAGTGATCCACCCACCTCGGCCTCCCAAAGTGCTGGGATTGCAGGCGTGAGCCACCGCGCCTGGTCCATAATTTATTGTCGGGAGGAGTCAAAAGCGGAGTCCAGGCTCTGGGCGGGGTTCAATCCCATCTCCTCGAGGAGGTGGCAGCCGCGTCCATTCTTTGGGGCATTTGCTGCTTCTCCCTCAGGGCAAAAAACAAAGCTGTAACCTGAACGTCACAATCTCACACCTTGTTTTCCTGCCTTGTTGCTTGACAATATTTTCCCCTTACTCTTCATGAACTCGGAAAGTCTACGGTACGGACGGAGTGTGCAGCTCACTCAGCACCCTAGGGCCGGGGGCAGTTCCGGAGCCGAACAGCACCCCGCCCCCAAATCCACATCCACCAGCAGCCTCAAAATGGGACCCTACCCTGAATTAAGATCTCTGCAGATGCAGCTGGTGAAGATGAGCTCGAGGGGGAGGACAGTGGGCCCTAAATCCAACGACCGATCGGTATGTTTATGACAGACACAGAGAGAGAGATGTGGGGCAGAACAGGAGAGAAGGGAAACTTGCTTGGAAATGGAGTTTTTGCAGATGTAGTTAAGATGAGGTTACCCTGGATTTATCTAGGTGGCCCCTAAATGCAATGACAGGTGTCCTAGGAGACAGACACAGGAGAAAGCCACGTGGAGACGGAGGCAGAGACTGGAGTGATGTGGCCACAGGCCCAGGGACGCCTCGAGCTCCCAGGAGCTGGGAGAGGCAGGAAGGACCCTCCCCTAGAACCTCCAGAAGGAACTGGATACAATTGGAATGGGTTGAACCACAGTCTCCCCGAAAAGCTGTCTACATCCTAACTCCCTCAACCCATGAATGGGACGTGATTCGGATATAAGGTCTTTAGAGATGTAAATAAGTCAAGGATTTTGAGACGAGATGATCCTGGATTAGGTGAGTCCTAAATCCAGTGACAGGTGTTTTTCTACGAGACAGAAGAGGAGACACAGACACAGACGGGAAGGCCACGTGGAGATGGAGGCAGAGACGGGAGTGATGCAGCCACAAGCCCAGGGATGCCTGGAGCCCCCAGGAGCTGTGAGAGGCAGGAAGGAGCCTCCCCTAGAACCTCCAGAAGGAACTGGATACAACTGAAGTGAAGTGAACCGTGGCCCCCACAAAAGACCTGTCCATGTATTGATCATCTGGAATCTGTGAATGGGACATTATTTGGAAACAGGGTCTCTGCAGATGTGATTAACTGGAAGATCTGGAGATGAGATCATCCTAGATTAGGGTGGACCATAAATCCAATGACAGGCGTCCTTCTAAGAGACAGAGGAGGAGACACAGACACAGAGGGGAAGGCCACAGACAGACGCAGAGACTGGAGTGATGGGACCACAAACCCAGGGACACCTGCAGCCCCCAGGAGCTGGGAGAGGCAGGAAGGAGCCTCCCCTAGAGTCTGCAGTCAGCTCCCGCTTTCTGGACCTGTGGTAGGGTCGGTTCCTGTGGTTTCCGGCCCCCGTCTGTGGCCCCTTTTGCAGTGACAGCCTCAGGACCCCACAGCTGTTTCCAGCATCTCGGTGTTCACCGATCCTCAGGCGTCACCGTGCCGTGTCCGCCCCCGCCCGCACGTCTGTGACACGAACGGTCACGCTGTCAGGGGTCTGTGACGTGGAGCAGGTGCGCCCGGGAACACGCTCACGTGTTCAGGCACGTAGGCCAGGAGAGGGCTGACGGCTGAGTTCCTATTTCTACACCGGCTCACGGCGGCAAGGACACGGCCCTGAGTGTTGGTGAGACTGGGGCAACTGCGCAGCCTGTTGTCGGGGGACGTGGGAGCCTCCTGGGGCTCAAACTAAGTCTGAGCCCCAGGAGGCAGTTGTTGTTCCGGCCCCGAGTTGGGTGGGTGTCTGAGGGCCCGGCCCCTGGGCAGGGTGGGTGTCCGAGAGCCTGGCCCCTGGCTGTGTGTGTGTCTGAGTGCCCGGCCCCTGTGCCGAGTGGGGGTCCGAGGGCCCGGCCCCTCGCCATGGGAGGCTTGGGGGACACTAAGTCTGAGCCCCAGGAGGCAGTTGTCCTGGCCCCAAGTTGTGTGGGTGTCCGAGAGCCCGGCCACTGCCTGAGTGTGTTTCTGAGAGCCCAGCCAGCCCTTCGCTGTGTGTGTGTCCGAGCGCCCAGCCCTTCGCTGTGTGTGTGTCCGAGCGCCCAGCCCTTCGCTGTGTGTGTGTCCGAGCGCCCAGCCCTTCGCTGTGTGTGTGTCCGAGCGTCCAGCCCTTCGCTGTGTGTGTGTCCGAGCGCCCAGCCCTTCGCTGTGTGTGTGTCCCGAGCGCCCAGCCCTTCGCTGTGTGTGTGTCCGAGCGCCCAGCCCTTCGCTGTGTGTGTGTCCGAGCGCCCAGCCCTTCGCTGTGTGTGTGTCCGAGTGCCCAGCCCTTCGCTGTGTGTGTCTGAGCGCCCAGCCCTTCGCTGTGTGTGTGTCCGAGCGCCCAGCCCTTCGCTGAGCGCCCAGCCCTTCGCTGTGTGTGTGTGTCCGAGTGCCCAGCCCTTCGCTGTGTGTGTGTCTGAGCGCCCAGCCCTTCGCTGTGTGTGTGTCCGAGTGCCCAGCCCTTCGCTGAGCGCCCAGCCCTTCGCTGTGTGTGTGTCCGAGCGCCCAGCCCTTCGCTGTGTGTGTGTCCGAGCGCCCAGCCCTTCGCTGTGTGTGTGTCCGAGCGCCCAGCCCTTCGCTGTGTGTGTGTCCGAGCGCCCAGCCCTTCGCTGTGTGTGTGTCCGAGCGCCCAGCCCTTCGCCCAGCCCTTCGCTGTGTGTGTGTCCGAGTGCCCAGCCCCTGGGCCGAGTGGGTGTCCGAGCACCCGATCCCCGGCCGTCCCACACTCACCGAGTGGGCCACGTCTTCCAGGGTGGCGGAGAAGGACTCGATGAGGCCGTGCGGCAGCTGGGAGAGGAAGCCGATGGTGTCCACGTACAGGACGGTCATGCGTGAGGGCAGCGTGCCCGCGTGGGCCGTGACGTCCAGCGTGGCAAACAGCTGGTCCCGCGGCTGGATGGCGGCATCGCCCGTCAGAGCCTTGATCAGCGTGGTCTTTCCTAGGAGGGCGTGGAGGTCAGGGCGCCGCACAGACCCTTGTGTCCCGACTCCTAGCGCCGCAGCTGGGCCCTCCGAATGGAGACCACGGCACCCTCTCGGGGGGCCGCACCCCGGGCTACACGGTCTCCAAGCTCCTCGGCACCCCTGGGCCAGACACGACGCATGGGACAAAGCCACCATCACTGCTATAGGCCGATGGAGCGGGGCTGTGGTGTGGACCCAGGGGAGATGGTGGTGTAGACGGGTGTGCGTGTGAAGGCGTGGATAGGAGGGAGGTCGTTTGTGTAGAGCTGGCAATGGTGTAGACGGTGGGATGGTGTAGATGGGGTGGTGGGTGGGGGGGGGGGGGGGGGGGGGGGGGGGGGGGGTGCTGGTGTGGTGTAGACAGAAGGGTGGTGTAGACAGAGGGGAGGTGATGGTGTAGATGGGTGGATTGTGTAGATGAGGTGGTGGTATAGATGGGGCAGTGGTGCCGGTGTAGACAGGAGGATGGTGTAGACAGAGGGGAGGTAATGGTGTAGATGGGTGGATTGGAGACAGGGTGGTGGTATAGATGGGGCAGTGGTGCTGGTGTAGACAGGAGGATGGTGTAGACAGAGGGGAGGTGATGGTATAGATGGCTGGATTGTGTAGATGAGGTGGTGGTATAGATGGGGCAGTGGTGCCGGTGTAGACAGAAGGATGGTGTAGACAGAGGGGAGGTGATGGTGTAGATAGATGGGTGGATTGTGTAGATGAGGTGGTGGTATAGATGGGGCAGTGGTGCTGGTGTAGACAGAAGGGTGGTGTAGACAGAGGAGAGGTGATGGTGTAGATAGATGGGTGGATTGTGTAGATGAGGTGGTGGTATACATGGGGCAGTGGTGCTGGTGTAGACAGAAGGGTGGTGTAGACAGAGGAGAGGTGACGGTGTAGATGGTGGGTGGATTGTCTAGATGAGGTGGTGGTATACATGGGGCAGTGGTGCTGGTGTAGACAGAAGGGTGGTGTAGACAGAGGAGAGGTGACGGTGTAGACGGGTGGGTGGATTGTGTAGATGAGGTGGTGGTATACATGGGGCAGTGGTGCTGGTGTAGACAGAAGGGTGGTGTAGACAGAGGGGAGGTGATGGTGTAGATAGATGGGTGGATTGTGTAGATGGGGCAGTGGGGATGGTCTAGAGGGGAGGATGGTGTAGATAGAGGGGAGGTTGTGGTATAGACAGGGTGGTAAAGCTCTGGATGGGAGGACGGCGTAGATGGCATCCTCCATGGCCGCTGTACCCCATACAGAGACCACGGGAACCTCCCTCCTGGGCGCGTGCTCACCGCAGTTGGTGTACCCCACCACGGAGATCACGGGGAACTCCCGACGCGTCCGCTGCCGGCGCAGCAGATGCCTCTTCTTGCGAAGCCTGTCCAGGGCCTTCCTGATCTTGGCCTCCTTCTCTCTCAGGAGACGCTGCTGCACCTGCATGAAGGATTCCCCTAAAAAACACCCGAGATGGTGAGGCGGCGAGCCACGCCGGGAGAGGCCGAGAGGGGCGGCGCCACGGAGGGTCTGTGGGGGCTCAGGGCCTGTTCCGGCATTTGGGGGCCCGGCTTTCCCCAGGAGCGGCCCCGACACCGTCCTGTTCCATGAGAAAGGGCTCTGCTCAGCAGAACGGGGTCTCACCTCCACCCACCCATCTACACCATCACCTCCCCTCTGTCTACACCGTCCTCTGTCTACACCGGCACCACTGCCCCATCTATACCATCACCCCGTCTGCACAATCCACCCATCTACACCATCACCTCCCCTCTGTCTACACCGTCCTCTTGTCTACACCGGCACCACTGCCCCATCTATACCATCACCCCATCTACACAATCCACCCATCTGTCTACACCATCACCTCCCTCTGTCTACACTGTCCTCCTGTCTACACCGGCACCACTGCCCCATCTATACCATCACCCCGTCTGCACAATCTACCCATCTACACCATCACCTCCCCTCTGTCCACACCATCCTTCTGTCTACACCGGCACCACTGCCCCATCTATACCACCACCCATCTACACAATCCACCCATCTACACCATCACCCCCCTCTGCACACCACCATCATCTACACCATCACCTCCCTCTGTCTACACCATCTTCTGTCTACACCGGCACCACTGCCCCAGCTATACCACCACCCTGTCTACACCACACAATGTCCCCTTCGTCTACACCATCCTCCTGTCTACACCACCACCCCGTCTCCAATCCACCCATCTACACCATCACCTCCCCTCTGTCTACACCATCCTCCCATCCACCCTGTGAGGTCAACGAGGGCTTCCCGTGACTCGGGGAGAAAGTAAAGGCCGGATCGCTACGGAGGCCTCCGAGCAGGGCACGGCCCGGGACGGCATCATGAGTGGGCTCAGTGGGGGCCACGTTCACATCCAAAGTCCCAGAACCTGGGAATGGGACCTGATTTGGAAATACGGTCTTGGTGGGATCTCAAGGTATCATCCGAGGTTAGGGTGGGCCCTGAGGCAACGACCTGTGTCCTTCTAAGAGGCAGAGACTGGAGTGATGTGGTCACAAGCCCAGGGATGCCTGGAGCCCCCAGGAGCTGGGAGAGGCAGGAAGGACCCTCCCCTAGAGCCTCCAGAGGGAAGTGGATACAATTGTAGTGGATTGAACTGTGGTCCTCCTAGAAGATCCGCCCACATTCTAATTCCCGGTGAGGGGGACCTTATTTGGAAATAAGATGTTTGTCGTAAGTGAAGGATCTAGAGATGAGATCGTCCTGGATTAGGGAGGCCCTAAATGCAATGACAGGTGTCCTTGTAAGAGACAGAAGAGGAGACTCAGACACAGAGGAGGAGGCCACGTGGAGATGGAGGCAGAGACTGGAGTGAGGCGGCCACAAGCCCAGGGACGCCTGGAGCTCCAGGAGCTGGGAGAGGCAGGAGGAATCTCAGGAGGGAGTGCAGCCTTGGTGTCACCTTGATCTCAGAGTTTTGGTGTCCAGGATGGGAGAGCAAAGATCTCTGCTGTTTAAATCCCCAGTTTGTGGGTACTGATTTAGGCAAAACCTCCAAGAACCACCACCATCTCCTATCTCCTCCAATGCTACCAGGAGACAGAGCCCCCAGCCGGCCCCCACCCTGTTGGAATCTTCCAGGGCTGAGGAGCGTGGCTGCCGCTGACAATTGCATTCCGAGGACGCCCTGGGACGCCGCGCCCGGCCCGAGTTACCTGACCCCATGATGTAACGGCAGCCAACTCCTCGGTACAGGTGGGCGACGTCCCTTTTCAAGTTCGACCTGGTGTGGGAACGGCAGTGGCTCAGTCTCTGCAGACGCGCTCTCCCTCCCAGCAGAGGTCGAGGTGAAGGTGAAAGGGGCAGAGCTGGGACCTCCGGGCGGAAGGGAGGAGCTGGTGTCGCGGCCCCGCTCTGCGTGTAGCTCAGACAGTGTGAGTGAGGCGTGTCCCAGGCTGAGGGGACCTTCCTAGTAGGGAGCCGGGGGTGGGCAGTGGGGGCAACAGGCCCCGGAGAGAGAGCCCACATGGAGCTTTTCTTTTTTTTTTGAGATGGAGTCTGGCTCTGTCGCCCAGGCTGGAGTGCAGTGGCGCAATCTCGGCTCACTGCAAGCTCCGCCTCCGGGGTTCACACCATTCTCCTGCCTCAGCCTCCCGCGTAGCTGGGACCACAGGCGCCCGCCACCACGCCCGGCTAATTTTTGTATATTTAGTAGAGACGGGGTTTCACCGTGTTGGCCGGGATGGTCTCGATCTCCTGACCTCGTGATCCGCCCGCCTCGGCCTCCCAAAGTGCTGGGATGACAGGCGTGAGCCACCGCGCCCGGCCCCTGTGGTGCTTTTCTTCCTCACGTACCCCCAGAACGACCTACAGGTGACTACAGAACGGAGGGGTTCTGGGAGTGGGCGTGACGGTTGGTGCCGCCCAGGTGCCCCACGATACCTGTGCAGCGGGATCTCCGCCAGGGCCACCTGAAGCCGGGCCTCCTTCGTGCGGGCGTTGCAGCGGAAAATGTGCAGGACGATTGTGAAGCGGTCAAACACCTCCACGCCCCAGGCAGCTTCTAGTTCTTTCTACAAAAGGAGAGAGTAACTGAGAAGCCACAGGGGAAGGCCAGGCCCTGGTGGCCAACCAGAGAGGCAGGAGGGTGCCCCTAACCCTTAACCCCACCGTGTCCCCATCTGTCCCATCTGTCCCCCGCCTGGTGGGACGCTGTGGCGTCCACTCCTTCATCACGCGGAGCGCGGGGACAAACACAGCAAGCCACATCCTGTGGTACCTTGGTCAGGACAGCCATCCTCTCCACATTCAGGAAGACGCACGTGATGTCTGGAGACCCTCGGATCTTTTCTAACAGAAAGAGGGGGTCCCGTCAGAGGCTGGCCGTCCAGGCCCGTGGACTGTGGGATAAGCCCACGATACCCTTTGTGGGATGCACCGCGGAGACCCCAGTTCACAGGCGTTCCCGGACTTCCCGAGCACGAGACCCGGGATCCAGGAAGTCAGTGCGGGAGAAGGTGTGTGTCTCACAGACAGATATGCACACGGTGAACACATCCCAGCAGGGACACATACACAACACACACACACACAGACACAAACACAGTGTAACACATCCTGACAGGGACACACGCAGACACGCATGCACCATGGGCACATCCCAGTGGGGACACACACACTCACAGTGAACACATCCCAGCAGGGACACACACACACATACACACACACGGTGAACGCATCCCGGCCGGGGTGAGATGCATCTGAGTGAGGCAGGGAATCCAGCCCCCACCTCGGCAGGTGACCCCGGGAGGCCGCCCCCCACCTCAGGAAGGGAGTAGCGTCTTCCCAACTCTGTATGTAAGCGGGATGGTCAATAAACCTGGGAAGCGCAAGGATCCCAGGCTGGACCCCACCCTAAGAGACTGCTGGTGGGGTGGGGGGCACCCAGAAGGAGGATTTGGCTGGGGCCTTCAGGGGCAGGGGGGGTTACAGCCAGTCCACTGCCTACCCTGTTTGTTGGACCCTATAAACTGCCCCGACCTCAGACTCCTACTGGCGTGTGCTCCCAGCTCACCCAGGCAATCCAAGAGGCCGATTCCCCTCCGGCCCCGCAAGAGCCCCGTTCTTCAGCGGGTCTCGGTTGAATGTTCTTGGTAGCAGCGGACAGGAAAGGAGGTTTGGGGAAGGAGCAGGTCTGGACGGACCCACCTGTCAGGTGCTCAAAGTTCCCTTTTCCGAAGATGAGCTTCCTATCCGGCGTTTTGGTCGACACGACCATCGTCTGCACCACGGACCAGCCGTCCAGCGTGTGCACCAGCGCTGTGGCCTCCGCCACCTGCCACTCGGCTGTGGGGACACAAGGGCCACCGTGAGAGATGCTTCCCTTTGGGGTAGGCCCGGGGCCCCCGTCCACACCTGCCCGGGGAGGCCTCCTCCTGCCCTTGAGACAATCTCCTCGGAGAAGGCACCTTGAGCCGCCGTTTGTCCCCCGATATGACTCCGTCCCCCGTAGGGCCTCTAAGTAGGAATCTGACGGGGGAAGGACGCCAGAGCCACAGCGGGACACAAGGGCGACCCTGCCTTACGTGGAATTTGGGCTCCAGGCAGGCGCAGCAGGGAACCGGGGAGCTGTGGGTACTCGGGGATTACTGAGGAACCACGGGCAGGTTTTGGGAGGAGACAGGCAAGAGGTCTGCGCGCTGTTCTGAGCAGTTTGGGGCTTCATCTGTTCCCGGAATTGACCATTTTGGAAAACACCCGTAAAGAAAAACCACTCATCGACTACAGGGGCTTCCAAGGTAGAAAGCAACATTTCTGACTCTGGCACATGCAGCGAGTTATTCATTTGCATTTCCTCCCAGGGGAGGGGAGGGGAGGGGAGGAGAGTGGAGTGGGGGGTGGTAGAGTGGGGAGGGGAGGGGAGGGGGGTGGAGAGGAGGGGAGTGGGGTGGAGGGGGTGGAGTGGGGAGGGGAGTGGGGTGGAGGGGAGTGGAGTGGGGAGGGGAGTGGGGTGGAGTGGGGTGAGGTGGGGTGCAGTGGGGGGGGGTGGGAGTGGGGTGGGGGGGGAGTGGGGTGGGGGGGGGTGGGGGGTGGGGTGGGGCGGAGTGGGGTGGGGGTGGGGTGGGGTGGGGTGGGGTGGGGGAATTCGACAGATTGGTCCGCTGGACGCCCTCCCTTCCCAGACCTCAAACACACCGTGCGTACCTCTAACCCAAGGCAAGAGAAACGTGGGTCCCATCAGCGAGAACCGGCCCGGCCCACCCCAGGGGCTCCTCCCCATAAGCTCCGCCCCCGCACTTTTACCCCATAGGCCCCCACCCAAGCCCCGCCCACGCACCTTCACCTATGACATCCTCCCCTCTTCCCCATAAGCCCCGCCCTTTCACCCATGGGCTCCTCCCCTGAACCCCGCCCATGCACCTCCACCTATGAGATCCTCCCCTCAGAGCCCCGCCCCCGCATCACCATCCATGAGCACTTTCTCAGAGCCCCGCCCCTCAGTGCCACGCCCTGGTATCTCCACCCATCAAATCCTCTCCTTAGAGCCTCGCCCCCTGAAGCCCCGCCCCTACGTCACCGCCTCAGCGCTTCCCCAGAGCCCCGCCCTGCATCTCCACCTATGAGATTCACACGTCAGGGCCCCGCCCCTGAATCTCCACCTATGATTCTCCCAAGTCCCGCCCCTGAATCTCCACCTATGAGAGTCTCCCCACAGAACCCCGCCCCTGACTCTCCACCTATGAGATCGTCCCTTCAGAGCCCCGCCCCTGAATCTCCACCTATGAGATTCTCACGTCAGGGCCCCGCCCCTGAATCGCCACCTATGATTCTCCCGAGTCCCGCCCCTGAATCTCCACCTATGAGACTCTCCCCACAGAACCCCGCCCCTGAATCTCCACCTATGAGATCGTCCCTTCAGAGCCCCGCCCCTCAGAGCCCCGTCCCCAGGTCTCCAGCTCCTCTGTGTCCCCTGAAAGAACCGCCGCGGTCACCTCGAGTCATCTGCGGCTTCCCCGGGCCCCACTTGACGTCAGGGTGAACCAAACACACGCGCTGGGTCCCCGCCGGCAGCAGAGGCTCTCCGCGCAGCAGCTCCTCCTCCGCATTCTCGTCCGCATCTTCCAGCTCCTCCTCGTCGTCTCCCGGGTGGCTTCTGCCGCCGTCCGCCCGCAGGCCCCGCCCTCCGCCCCATGGCCCCTCCAGATTCCCGGGGCCCCTGTGGCCGACAGCGGCGAGCGTGCGCGTGTGGCAGGACGGCGCGGCTGCCCTCGGAGCCGGGCGGCCGCGGCACACGCGGGAGAGCCGCAGCCCAGGGCGTACGGCGGCCCGCAGGGCCCACATGGCGCATCGGGCGGCTGAGCGGCGGCGGGGCTGCCTACAGGCCACTCCTCGTCACGTGCTCGTGATTGGCGTGCGGCCGGGGCGGGCTCAGCAGCGCCTCTCTCCGGCACAAGGCGTGCTTCTCATTGGTCATCCCGTGTCACGTGGTAGTGATTGGCGTGCAGCCGGGGCGGGGTCAGCAGCGCCGATCCCCGGCACAAGGCATGCTTCTCATTGGTTATCCCGCATCACGTGCTGGTGATTGGCGTGCAGCCGGGGCGGTCTCCCCAGCGCCGCTCCCCGGCAGGGCGTGCTCCTCATTGGTCGCCCCGCGTCACGTGCTGTTGATTGGCACGCGCTGCGGGCGGGGGAGGCGGGGCCGGGCCGCTTTCTGTTCGGCGTGGGCGGCTCATGGCAGAAACAGCCCCCGGTGCAGCCGCCGGCCCGGTAGGCGCCAGGACCCCGATCCTCGGCGGCGGCGCTGCCCTCACTCACTTCGTCCTCGCTCTCGTCCTACCCCGTTCGGCGCTGGGTGGAGTCCAAGTCTGATTTCGAGGGTCCGGAACGCCGCTTCGGGCGCTTGACTGCAGCCCCGGGGATCCAGAACGGCGCCCGGGGGTCCCTACATCGGCCATGGGGGCTCGAGTCCCGCCCTGGGGGTCCCTGACGTCGCCTAGGGGTTGCCACGTCTGCCCTGGAGCCTGGAGAGCCGCCGTGGGGGTCCCGGAAGCCGCCCAGGAGTCCCCACGTGTGCCCTGGGAGCTCGAGTGCAGCTCTGGGGGTCCTGGACGCCGCCCAGGGGGTCCCCACGTCTGCTTTGGAGGCTCGAGTCCAGCCCTGGGGGTCCTGGACGCCGCCTCGGCGTCCCCGTGTCTGCCTTAGGTGCTCGAGTCCCACCCTGGGGTTCCCTGATGCCGCCCGGGGGTCCTCATGTCTACATTGGGGCCTCGAGTCTTGCCCTGGGGGTCCCCGATGCCGCCTGGGGGTCCTCACGTCTGCCTTGGAGACTGGAGTTCCCCCGTGGGAGTCCCGGAAGCCACCCAGGAGTCACCGCGTCTAACCTTGGGGGCTTGAGTCCAACCCTGAGGGTCCCGGACGTCGCCGAGGAGTCCCCACGTCTGCTTTTGGGGCTTGAGACCTGCTCTGGGGGTCCCGGACGCCGCCCAGGTGGGTCCCCACGTCTAGCTTTGGGGGCTTGAGTCCAGCCCTGGGGGTCCCGGATGCCGCCCGGGGGTTCTCCTCGTCTGCCCTGGGGGTTGGGTCCAGCCCCAGGCGTCCTGAGCACTGCCCAGGGGCCCCCCACGTCTGGCTGGAGACCTCGAATCCAGTCCCTGGGGGTCCCGGACGCCTCCCAGGGGTCCTCATGTCTGCCTTGGGCCTCGAGTCCAGCCGTGAGGGTCTCGAATGCTGCCTTGGACGGTGGAGTCCAGCTCTGAGGGTCCTGAAGTCAGCTTTGGGGGTTCGAACCCGTCCATCCCAGGGGTCCCGGGGTCTACATTAGGGGCTGGAGTCCAGCCTTGAGGGTCTCCATTGTTGCCTTGGGGGCCTGGATGGGATCCAGCGGGTCTGAGTCCAGCCTCGGGAGCCCCTGCGGTGGAGCTGTGAGTGGGGCAGGGGCCTGGGAGATGCCAGGAGGATGAGAGCGGCGCCCCCCTGGTCCAGGGGACAGTAAGAGGCAGCTGGTCCCAGAGAAGCTCATGTTCGTTAAGTGTCTGCAGGAAGCTGTGGCCTTTTTGGTATTTCAGGAGGGGTTGCTAACCCCCCTCATTGTAGGATCGGGGTATCCCAGCTGCTAATTTCCCTCCTAACAGCCCTGCAGTGCCTGGATTGGAGGTGTGACAGGTGGCATTTTCGGCCTTAAGTCCCTAGGAAGGACAGGTGGCTGTAGCCTGCGCGTTTGTGTAACTTAACCTCCCCTTTTAGTTCTGTGAAAGGAGAATTCGATTGGTTTCAAATCACCTGCGTGAAAGAGGCTCTTGATTAGTTTAAAATCACCTGCGTGAAAGGGTCACTCGGGTAGTTTAAAATCACCCACGTGAAAGCGGCTCTTGATTAGCTTAAAATCACCTGGGTGTTTCGTTTTATCTCAGTTGACCTCTGAATCTTTATCCTACAGCTTCCTGCAAGCTTCAGTCTGCCTTTGAAATGAATAACAGGGCTCGCCTTTGTACGTTACCTTATGTGGGAGTAGTTGTAAAACAGAACGAGGGAGATTGCGGGATTGTGTAGAAATGTAACTCCCCATTTACGCGTTGGGAGGCTGAGGCGGGAGGATCGCTTGAGCCCAGGAGTTTCACACCAGCCTGGGCAACGTGGTAAGATCCCTTCTCTACCCCTCAAAAAAAAAAATTAGCCGGGCATGGTGGTGGGTGCCTGTGGTCCCAGCTACTCGGGACGCTGAGGTGGGAGGATTGCTTCAGCCCAGGAGTTTGACACCAGTACGGGCAACATGGTAAGACCCCATATCTACAAAAAAAAAAAAAAAAAAGAAAAGTTAGCCAGGCGTGGTGGTGGGGGCCTGTGGTCCCAGCTACTCAGGATGCTGAGGAGGGAGGATTGCTTCAGCCCAGGAGTTTGACACCAGTACGGGCAACATGGTAAGACCCATATCTACAAAAAAAAAAAAAAAAAAAAAAAAAGCTAGGCGTGGTGGTGGGGGCCTATGGTCCCAGCTACTCAGGATGCTGAGGGGGAGGATTGCTTGAGCCCAGGAGTTTGATACCAGCATGGGTAAGATGGTGTAAGAACCTGTATCTACAAAAAAAAAAAAAAAAAGAAAAATTAGCCGGGCGTGGTGGTGGGGGCCTGTGGTCCCAGCTACTTTGGAGGCTGAGGAAGGAGGATCACCTGAGCCCAGGAGGTGGAGGCTGCAGTGAGCTTACATTGCAGCACTGTGCTCCAGCGTGGGTGACAGAGTGAGACTCCATCTCAAACAAGAAGCACCAAAAGGTGTCTGAGGTCAGGCACGGTGGCTCACGCCTGTCATTCCAGCACTTTGGGAGGCCGACGTGGGTGGATCACCTGAGGTCAGGAGTTGGAAACCAGCCTGGCCAACATGGAGACTCTACTAAATATGCAAAGATTAGCTGGGCGTGGTGGCATGCACCTGTAGTCCCAGCTACTCCAGAGGCTGAGGTGGGAGAATCGCTTGAACCTGGGAGGTGGAGGTTGCAGTGAGCTGAGATTGTACCACTGCACTCCAGCCTGGGCCATAAAGGGAGACATTCACAGTGGGGTGGGGGTGTGGGATGGACCTTCTGTGGTCCCAGCTACTCAGGAGGCTGAGGTGGGAGGATTGCTTGAGCCCAGGAGTTTGACACCAGCGTGGGCAACATGGTAAAAACCCATATCTACAAAAAAAAAAAAAAGAAAATTTAAAAATTAGCTGGGTGTGGTGTGTGGGTGCCTGTGGTCCCAGCTACACCACGAGTGGAATCGTGACGTGCACAGCCTGGGTAAATGGGGTTGGCTATATTTAGCCTTAAGGGGGGACATAGCCTATTATTTTTAACACCACTGAACTCAGAATCGGGACCCAGATTTGCCAGGGCAGCGCGGGACGGAGGCCTCTCCTGGGCTCCGTTTTCCCTGTTAATAGA
>NW_022097595.1:0-13514 GCF_006542625.1 Nomascus leucogenys
TACAGTGGAAAAAGGTATATCTTCAAATAAAACTACACAGAAGCATTCTGTGAAACTTCTTTCTGTTCTGTGATTCAACTAACAGAGTTGAAGCTTACTTTTGATTGAGCAGTTCTGAAACACTCTTTCTGTAGAAACTGCAAGTGCACATTCTGAAAGCTAAGGGCCTATAGAGGAAAAAGGATATCTTCAAATAAAACTACACAGAAGCATTCTGTGAAACTTCTTTCTGTTCTGTGCATTCAAATAACAGAGTTGAAGCTTACTTTATTGAGCAGTTCTGAAACACTCTTTCTGTAGAAACTGCAAGTGGACATTCGAGCTAAGGGGCCTATAGTGGAAAAAGGATATCTTCAAATAAAAACTACCAGAAGCATTCTGTGAAACTTCTTTCCGTTCTGTGCATTCAACTAACAGAGTTGAAGCTTACTTTTGATTGAGCAGTTCTGAAACACTCTTTCTGTAGAAACTGCAAGTGGACATTCGAGCGCTAAGGGCCTATAGTGGAAAAAGGAATATCTTCAATAAAAACTACAAGAAGCATTCTGTGAAACTTCTTTCTGTTCTGTCATTCAACAACAGAGTTGAAGCTTACTTTGATTGAGCAGTTCTGAAACACTCTTTCTGTAGAAACTGCAAGTTGACATTCCGAGCGCTAAATGGCCAATAGTGGAAAAAGGATATCTTCAAGTAAAAACTACACAGAAGCATTCTGTGAAACTTCTTTCTGTTCTGTGCATTCAACTAACAGAGTTGAAGCTTACTTTTGATAGAGCAGTTCTGAACACTCTTTCTGGAAACTGCAAGTGACATTCTGAGCGCAAAGGGGCCTATAGTGGAAAAAGGAATATCTTCAATAAAACTACACAGAAGCATTCTGTGAAACTTCTTTCTTTTCTGCATTCAACTAACAGTGTTGAAGCTTACTTTGATTGAGCAGTTCTGAAACACTCTTTCTGTAGAAACTGCAAGTGGACATTCTGAACGCTAAGGGGCTATAGTGGAAAAAGGAATATCTTCAAATAAAAACTACACAGAAGCATTCTGTGAAACTTTTCTTTCTGTCATTCAACTAACAGAGTTGAAGCTTACTTTTGATTGAGCAGTTCTGAAACACTTTCTGTAGAAACTGCAAGTGGACATTTCGAGCGCTAAGGGGCCTATAGTGGAAAAAGGAATATCTTCAATAAAAACTACACAGAAGCATTCTGTGAAACTTCTTCTGTTCTGTCATTCAACTAAAGAGTTGAAGCTTACTTTTGATTGAGCAGTTCTGAAACACTCTTTCTGTAGAAACTGCAAGTTGACATTCCTAGCTAAAGGGCTATAGTGGAAAAAGTATCTTCTTCAAATAAAAACAACAGAAGCATTCTGTGAAACTTCTTTCTGTTCTGTGCATTCAACTAACAGAGTTGAAGCTTACTTTTGATTGAGCAGTTCTGAAACACTCTTTCTGTAGAAACTGCAAGTGACATTCCTAGCGCTAAAGGGCCTATAGTGGAAAAGGATATCTTCAAATAAAAACTACACAGAAGCATTCTGTGAAACTTCTTTCTGTTCTGTCATTCAACTAACAGAGTTGAAGCTTACTTTTGATTGAGTCGTTCTGAAACACTCTTTCTAGAAACTGCAAGTGACATTCTGAAGCAAAGGGCCTATAGTGGAAAAAGGATATCTTCAAATAAAAACTACACAGAAGCATTCTGTGAAACTTCTTTCTGTCTGTGCATTCAACTAACAGAGTTGAAGCTTACTGATTGAGCAGTTCTGAAACACTCTTTCTGTAGAAACTGCAAGTGGACATTCTGAGCTAAGAGGCCTATAGTGGAAAAAGGTATCTTCAATAAAAACTACCAGAAGCATTCTGTGAAACTTCTTTCTGTTCTGTGCATTCAACTAACAGAGTTGAAGCTTACTTTTGATTGAGCAGTTCTGAAACACTCTTTCTGTAGAAACTGCAAGTGGACATTCGAGCGCTAAGGGGCCTATAGTGGAAAAAGGAATATCTTCAATAAAAACTACACAGAAGCATTCTGTGAAACTTCTTTCTCTTCTGTGCATTCAACTAACAGAGTTGAAGCTTACTTTTGATTGAGCAGTTCTGAAACACTCTTTCTGTAGAAACTGCAAGTGGACATTCGAGCGCTAAGGGGCCTATAGTGGAAAAAGGAATATCTTCAATAAAAACTACACAGAAGCATTCTGTGAAACTTCTTTCTGTTCTGTGCATTCAACTAACAGAGTTGAAGCTTACTTTTGATTGAGCAGTTCTGAAACACTCTTTCTGTAGAAACTGCAAGTGGACATCTTGAACGCTAAGGGGCCTATAGTGGAAAAAGGAATATCTTCAATAAAAACTACACAGAAGCATTCTGTGAAACTTCTCTCTGTTCTGTCATTCAACTAACAGAGTTGAAGCTTACTTTGATTGAGCAGTTCTGAAACACTCTTTCTGTAGAAACTGCAAGTGGACATTCGAGCGCTAAGGGCCTATAGTGGAAAAAGAATATCTTCAATAAAAACTACACAGAAGCATTCTGTGAAACTTCTTTCTGTTCTGTGCATTCAAAACAGAGTTGAAGCTTACTTTTGATTGAGCAGTTCTGAAACACTCTTTCTGTAGAAACTGCAAGTGACATTCGAGCGCCAAGGGCCTATAGTGGAAAAAGGAATATCTTCAAATAAAACTACACAGAAGCATTCTGTGAAACTTCTTTCTTCTCTGTCATTCAACTAACAGAGTTGAAGCTTACTTTGATTGAGCAGTTCTGAAACACTCTTTCTGTAGAAACTGCAAGTGGACATTCTGCGTAAGGGCCTATAGTGGAAAAAGGAATATCTTCAATAAAAACTACACAGAAGCATTCTGTGAAACTTCTTTCTGTTCTGTCATTCAACTAACAGAGTTGAAGCTTACTTTTGATTGAGCAGTTCTGAAACACTCTTTCTGTAGAAACTGCAAGTGACATTCCTAGCCTAAAGGGCCTATAGTGGAAAAAGGATATCTTCAATAAAAACTACACGAAGCATTCTGTGAAATTCTTTCTCTTCTGTCCATTCAACTAACAGAGTTGAAGCTTACTTTGATTGAGCAGTTCTGAAACACTCTTTCTGTAGAAACTGCAAGTGACATTCGAGCGCTAAAGGGCCTATAGTGGAAAAAGGATATCTTCAAATAAAAACTACACAGAAGCATTCTGTGAAACTTCTTTCTGTTCTCTGCATTCAACTAACAGAGTTGAAGCTTACTTTGATTGAGCAGTTCTGAAACACTCTTTCTGTAGAAACTGCAAGTGGACATTCGGAGCGCTAAGGGGCCTATAGTGGAAAAAGGAGAATCTTCAAATAAAAACTACACAGAAGCATTCTGTGAAACTTCTTTCTGTTCTGTGCATTCAACTAACAGAGTTCAAGCTTACTTTTGATTGAGCAGTTCTGAAACACTCTTTCTGTAGAAACTGCAAGTGGACATTCGAGCGCTAAGGGGCCTATAGTGGAAAAAGGATATCTTCAATAAAAACTACACAGAAGCATTCTGTGAAACTTCTTTCTGTTCTGTGCATTCAACTAACAGAGTTGAAGCTTACTTTGTTGAGCAGTTCTGAAACTCTTTCTGTAGAAACTGCAAGTGGACATTCTGAGCGTAAGGGGCCTATATGGAAAAGGATATCTTCAAATAAAAACTACACAGAAGCATTCTGTGAAACTTCTTTCTTTCTGTCATTCAACTAACGAGTTGAAGCTTACTTTTGATTGAGCAGTTCTGAAACACTCTTTCTGTAGAAACTGCAAGTGACATTCCTAGCCTAAAGGGCCTATAGTGGAAAAAGGATATCTTCAAATAAAAACTACACAGAAGCATTCTGTGAAACTTCTTTCTGTTCTGTGCATTCAACTAACAGAGTGAAGCTTACTTTGATTGACACGTTCTGAAACACTCTTTCTGTAGAAACTGCAAGTGGACATTCTGAAAGCTAAGGGCCTATAGTGGAAAAAGGATATCTTCAAATAAAAACTACACAGAAGCATTCTGTGAAACTTCTTTCTGTTCTGTGCATTCAACTAACAGAGTTGAAGCTTACTTTTGATTGAGCAGTTCTGAAACACCTTTCTGTAGAAACTGCAAGTGGACATTCCGAGCGCTAAGGGCCTATAGTGGAAAAAGGTATCTTCAAATAAAAACTACACAGAAGCATTCTGTGAAACTTCTTTCTGTTCTGTGCATTCAACTAACAGAGTTGAAGCTTACTTTTGATTGAGCAGTTCTGAAACACTCTTTCTGTAGAAACTGCAAGTGGACATTCGAGCGCTAAGGGCCTATAGTGGAAAAAGGATATCTTCAAATAAAAACTACACAGAAGCATTCTGTGAAACTTCTTTCTGTTCTGTGCATTCAACTAACAGAGTTGAAGCTTACTTTTGATTGAGCAGTTCTGAAACACTCTTTCTGTAGAAACTGCAAGTACATTCGAGCGCTAAGGGCCTATAGTGGAAAAAGGTATCTTCAAATAAAAACACACAGAAGCATTCTGTGAAACTTCTTTCTGTTCTGTGCATTCAACTAACAGAGTTGAAGCTTACTTTTGATTGAGCAGTTCTGAAACACTCTTTCTGTAGAAACTGCAAGTGGATTCGAGCGCTAAGGGGCCTATAGTGGAAAAAGGAATATCTTCAAAAAAACTACACAGAAGCATTCTGTGAAACTTCTTTTTTCTGTGCATTCAACTAACAGAGTTGAAGCTTACTTTGATTGAGCAGTTCTGAAACACTCTTTCTGTAGAAACTGCAAGTGGACATTCTGAGCGCTAAGGGCCTATAGTGGAAAAGGATATCTTCAAATAAAAACTACACAGAAGCATTCTGTGAAACTTCTTTCTGTTCTGTGCATTCAACTAACAGAGTTGAAGCTTACTTTTGATTGAGCAGTTCTGAAACACTCTTTCTGTAGAAACTGCAAGTTGACATTCTAGCGCTAAAGGGCCTATAGTGGAAAAAGGATATCTTCAAATAAAACTACACAGAAGCATTCTGTGAAACTCTTTCTGTTCTGTGCATTCAACTAACAGAGTTGAAGCTCTTTTGATTGAGCAGTTCTGAAACACTCTTTCTGTAGAAACTGCAAGTACATTCTGAAGCTAAGGGGCCTATAGTGGAAAAAGGATATCTTCAAATAAAACTACACAGAAGCATTCTGTGAAACTTCTTTCTGTTCTGTGCATTCAACTAACAGAGTTGAAGCTTACTTTTGATTGAGCAGTTCTGAAACACTCTTTCTGTAGAAACTGCAAGTGGACATTCGAGCGCTAAGGGCCTATAGTGGAAAAAGGATATCTTCAAATAAAAACTACACAGAAGCATTCTGTGAAACTTCTTTCTGTTCTGTGCATTCAACTAACAGAGTTGAAGCTTACTTTTGATTGAGCAGTTCTGAAACACTCTTTCTGTAGAAACTGCAAGTGGACATTCGAGCGCTAAGGGGCCTATAGTGGAAAAAGGATATCTTCAAATAAAAACTACACAGAAGCATTCTGTGAAACTTCTTTCTGTTCTGTGCATTCAACAAAGAGTTGAAGCTTACTTTTGATTGAGCAGTTCTGAATCACTCTTTCTGTTGAAACTGCAAGTGGACATTCAGAGCGCTAAGGGGCCTATAGTGGAAAAAGGAATATCTTCAAATAAAAACTACACAGAAGCATTCTGTGAAACTTCTTTCTGTTCTGTGCATTCAACTAACAGAGTTGAAGCTTACTTTTGATTGAGCAGTTCTGAAACACTTTTGTAGAAACTGCAAGTGGACATTCGAGCGCTAAGGGGCCTATAGTGGAAAAAGGAATATCTTCAATAAAAACTACACAGAAGCATTCTGTGAAACTTCTTTCTGTTCTGCATTCAACTAACAGAGTTGAAGCTTACTTTGATTGAGCAGTTCTGAAACACTCTTTCTGTAGAAACTGCAAGTGACATTCTGAACGCTAAGGGCCTATAGTGGAAAAAGGAATCTTCAAATAAAAACTACACAGAAGCATTCTGTGAAACTTCTTTCTGTTCTGTGCATTCAACTAACAGAGTTGAAGCTTACTTTTGATTGAGCAGTTCTGAAACACTCTTTCTGTAGAAACTGCAAGTGACATTTGAGCGCTAAGGGCCTATAGTGGAAAAAGGAATATCTTCAATAAAAACTACACAGAAGCATTCTGTGAAACTTCTTTCTGTTCTGTGCATTCAACTAACAGTGTTGAAGCTTACTTTTGATTGAGCAGTTCTGAAACACTCTTTCTGTAGAAACTGCAAGTGGACATTCTAGCTAAGGGCTATAGTGGAAAAAGGTCTTCAAATAAAAACTACAGAAGCATTCTGTGAAACTTCTTTCTGTTCTGTGCATTCAACTAACAGAGTTGAAGCTTACTTTTGATTGAGCAGTTCTGAAACACTCTTTCTGTAAAACTGCAAGTGGACATTCGCGCTAAGGGCCTATAGTGGAAAAAGGAATATCTTCAAATAAAAACTACACAGAAGCATTCTGTCAAACTTCTTTTGTTCTGTCCATTCAACTAACAGAGTTGAAGCTTACTTTTGATTGATCAGTTCTGAAACACTCTTTCTGTAGAAACTGTAAGTTGACATTCTGAGCAAAGGGCCTATAGTGGAAAAAGGATATCTTCAAATAAAAACTACACAGAAGCATTCTGTGAAACTTCTTTCTGTTCTGTGCATTCAACTAACAGAGTTGAAGCTTACTTTTGATTGAGCAGTTCTGAAACACTCTTTCTGTAGAAACTGCAAGTTGACATTCTGAGCGCTAAAGGCCTTATAGTGGAAAAGGGTATATCTTCAAATAAAAACTACACAGAAGCATTCTGTGAAACTTCTTTCTGTTCTGTGCATTCAACTAACAGAGTTGAAGCTTACTTTTGATTGAGCAGTTCTGAAACACTCTTTCTGTAGAAACTGCAAGTGGACATTCTGAGCGCTAAGGGCCTATAGTGGAAAAAGGATATCTTCAAATAAAAACTACACAGAAGCATTCTGTGAAACTTCTTTCTGTTCTGTGCATTCAACTAACAGAGTTGAAGCTTACTTTTGATTGAGCAGTTCTGAAACACTCTTTCTGTAGAAACTGCAAGTGGACATTCTGAGCGCTAAGGGCCTATAGTGGAAAAAGGATATCTTCAATAAAAACTACACAGAAGCATTCTGTGAAACTTCTTTCTGTTCTGTGCATTCAACTAACAGAGTTGAAGCTTACTTTTGATTGAGCAGTTCTGAAACACTCTTTCTGTAGAAACTGCAAGTGGACATTCGAGCGCTAAGGGCCTATAGTGGAAAAAGGAATATCTTCAAATAAAAACTACACAGAAGCATTCTGTGAAACTTCTTCTGTTCTGTGCATTCAACTAACAGAGTTGAAGCTTACTTTTGATTGAGCAGTTCTGAAACACTCTTTCTGTAGAAACTGCAAGTGGACATTCGGCGCTAAGGGGCCTATAGTGGAAAAAGGAATATCTTCAATAAAAACTACACAGAAGCATTCTGTGAAACTTCTTTCTGTTCTGTGCATTCAACTAACAGAGTTGAAGCTTACTTTTGATTGAGCAGTTCTGAAACACTCTTTCTGTAGAAACTGCAAGTGGACATTCGAGCGCTAAGGGCCTATAGTGGAAAAAGGAATATCTTCAAATAAAAACTACACAGAAGCATTCTGTGAAACTTCTTCTGTTCTGTCATTCAACTAACAGAGTTGAAGCTTACTTTGATTGAGCAGTTCTGAAACACTCTTTCTGTAGAAACTGCAAGTGGACATTCGAGCTAAGGGGCCTATAGTGGAAAAAGGAATATCTTCAATAAAAACTACACAGAAGCATTCTGTGAAACTTCTTTCTGTTCTGTGCATTCAACTAACAGAGTTGAAGCTTACTTTTGATTGAGCAGTTCTGAAACACTCTTTCTGTAGAAACTGCAAGTGACATTCGAGCGCTAAGGGCCTATAGTGGAAAAAGGAATATCTTCAAATAAAAACTACACAGAAGCATTCTGTGAAATTCTTTCTCTTCTGTCATTCAACTAACAGAGTTGAAGCTTACTTTTGATTGAGCAGTTCTGAAACACTTTCTGTAGAAACTGCAAGTGGACATTCGAGCGCTAAGGGCCTATAGTGGAAAAAGGATATCTTCAATAAAAAACAGAAGCATTCTGTGAAACTTCTTTCTGTTCTGTGCATTCAACTAACAGAGTTGAAGCTTACTTTTGATTGAGCAGTTCTGAAACACTCTTTCTGTAGAAACTGCAAGTGACATTCGCGCTAAGGGCCTATAGTGGAAAAAGGAATCTTCAATAAAAACTACACAGAAGCATTCTGTGAAACTTCTTTCTGTTCTGTGCATTCAACTAACAGAGTTGAAGCTTACTTTTGATTGAGCAGTTCTGAAACACTCTTTCTGTAGAAACTGCAAGTGGACATTCGAGCGCTAAGGGCCTATAGTGGAAAAAGGATATCTTCAATAAAAACTACACAGAAGCATTCTGTGAAACTTCTTTCTGTTCTCTGCATTCAACTAACAGAGTTGAAGCTTACTTTGATTGAGCAGTTCTGAAACACTCTTTCTGTAGAAACTGCAAGTGGACATTCGAGCTAAGGGCCTATAGTGGAAAAAGGAATTTCTTCAAATAAAAGCTACACAGAAGCATTCTGTGAAACTTCTTTCCAATCTGTGCATTCAACTAACAGAGTTGAAGCTTACTTTTGATTGAGCAGTTCTGAAACACTCTTTCTGTAGAAACTGCAAGTGACATTCAGCGCTAAGGGCCTATAGTGGAAAAAGGATATCTTCAAATAAAAACTACACAGAAGCATTCTGTGAAACTTCTTTCTGTTCTGTGCATTCAACTAACAGAGTTGAAGCTTACTTTTGATTGAGCAGTTCTGAAACACTCTTTCTGTAGAAACTGCAAGTGGACATTCTGAGCTAAGGGCCTATTGGAAAAGGGATATCTTCAAATAAAACTACACAGAAGCATTCTGTGAAACTTCTTTCTGTTCTGTGCATTCAACTAACAGAGTTGAAGCTTACTTTTGATTGAGCAGTTCTGAAACACTCTCTGTAGAAACTGCAAGTGACATTCGAGCGCTAAAGGGCCTATAGTGGAAAAAGGATATCTTCAAATAAAAACTACACAGAAGCATTCTGTGAAACTTCTTTCTGTTCTGTGCATTCAACTAACAGTTGAAGCTTACTTTGATTGAGCAGTTCTGAAACACTCTTTCTGTAGAAACTGCAAGTGGACATTCTGAAAGCTAAGGGGCCTATTGTGGAAAAAGGGATATCTTCAAATAAAAACTACACAGAAGCATTCTGTGAAACTTCTTTCTGTTCTGTGCATTCAACTAACAGAGTTGAAGCTTACTTTTGATTGAGCAGTTCTGAAACACTCTTTCTGTAGAAACTGCAAGTGGACATTCCGAGCGCTAAGGGGCCTATAGTGGAAAAAGGATATCTTCAAATAAAAACTACACAGAAGCATTCTGTGAAACTTCTTTCTGTTCTGTGCATTCAACTAACAGAGTTGAAGCTTACTTTTGATTGAGCAGTTCTGAAACACTCTTTCTGTAGAAAGCAAGTGGCATTTGAGCGCTAAGGGCCTATAGTGGAAAAAGGATATCTTCAAATAAAAACTACACAGAAGCATTCTGTGAAACTTCTTTCTGTTCTGTGCATTCAACTAACAGAGTTGAAGCTTACTTTTGATTGAGCAGTTCTGAAACACTCTTTCTGTAGAAACTGCAAGTGGACATTCGAGCGCTAAGGGCCTATAGTGGAAAAAGGACTTCAAATAAAAAACACAGCATTCTGTGAAACTTCTTTCTGTTCTGTGCATTCAACTAACAGAGTTGAAGCTTACTTTTGATTGAGCAGTTCTGAAACACTCTTTCTGTAGAAACTGCAAGTTGGCATTCGAGCGCTAAGGGCCTATAGTGGAAAAAGGAATATCTTCAAAAAACTACACAGAAGCATTCTGTGAAACTTCTTTCTGTTCTGTGCATTCAACTAACAGAGTTGAAGCTTACTTTTGATTGAGCAGTTCTGAAACACTCTTTCTGTAGAAACTGCAAGTGGACATTCGAGCGCTAAGGGCCTATAGTGGAAAAAGGATATCTTCAATAAAAACTACACAGAAGCATTCTGTGAAACTTCTTTCTGTTCTGTCATTCAACTAACAGAGTTGAAGCTTACTTTTGATTGAGCAGTTCTGAAACACTCTTTCTGTAGAAACTGCAAGTTGACATTCTGAGCGCTAAAGGGCCTATAGTGGAAAAAGGATATCTTCAAATAAAAACTACACAGAAGCATTCTGTGAAACTTCTTTCTGTTCTGTGCATTCAACTAACAGAGTTGAAGCTTACTTTTGATTGAGCAGTTCTGAAACACTCTTTCTGTAGAAACTGCAAGTGGACATTCTGAAGCTAAGGGGCCTATAGTGGAAAAAGGATATCTTCAAATAAAACTACACAGAAGCATTCTGTGAAACTTCTTTCTGTTCTGTGCATTCAACTCAGAGTTGAAGCTTACTTTTGATTGAGCAGTTCTGAAACACTCTTTCTGTAGAAACTGCAAGTGGACATTCGAGCTAAGGGCCTATAGTGGAAAAAGGATATCTTCAAATAAAAACTACACAGAAGCATTCTGTGAAACTTCTTTCTGTTCTGTGCATTCAACTAACAGAGTTGAAGCTTACTTTTGATTGAGCAGTTCTGAAACACTCTTTCTGTAGAAACTGCAAGTGGACATTCGAGCGCTAAGGGGCCTATAGTGGAAAAAGGATATCTTCAAATAAAAACTACACAGAAGCATTCTGTGAAACTTCTTTCTGTTCTGTGCATTCAACTAACAGAGTTGAAGCTTACTTTTGATTGAGCAGTTCTGAAACACTCTTTCTGTAGAAACTGCAAGTGACATTCGAGCGCTAAGGGCCTATAGTGGAAAAAGGAATCTTCAAATAAAAACTACACAGAAGCATTCTGTGAAACTTCTTTCTGTTCTGTGCATTCAACTAACAGAGTTGAAGCTTACTTTTGATTGAGCAGTTCTGAAACACTCTTTCTGTAGAAACTGCAAGTGACATTCTGAGCGCTAAAGGGCCTATAGTGGAAAAAGGAATATCTTCAATAAAAACTACACAGAAGCATTCTGTGAAACTTCTTTCTGTTCTGCATTCAACTAACAGAGTTGAAGCTTACTTTTGATTGAGCAGTTCTGAAACACTCTTTCTGTAGAAACTGCAAGTGGACATTCTGAGCGCTAAAGGGCCTATAGTGGAAAAAGGAATATCTTCAAATAAAAACTACACAAAGCATTCTGTGAAACTTCTTTCTGTTCTGTCATTCAACTAACAGAGTTGAAGCTTACTTTTGATTGAGCAGTTCTGAAACACTTTCTGTAGAAACTGCAAGTGACATTTGAGCGCTAAAGGGGCCTATAGTGGAAAAAGGAATATCTTCAAATAAAAACTACACAGAAGCATTCTGTGAAACTTCTTTCTGTTCTGTCATTCAACTAACAGAGTTGAAGCTTACTTTTGATTGAGCAGTTCTGAAACACTCTTTCTGTAGAAACTGCAAGTGACATTCTAGCCTAAAGGCTATAGTGGAAAAAGGTTCTTCAAATAAAAACTAACAGAAGCATTCTGTGAAACTTCTTTCTGTTCTGTGCATTCAACTAACAGAGTTGAAGCTTACTTTTGATTGAGCAGTTCTGAAACACTCTTTCTGTAGAAACTGCAAGTGGACATTCCTAGCGCTAAGGGTCCTATAGTGGAAAAAGGATTATCTTCAAATAAAAACTACACAGAAGCATTCTGTGAAACTTCTTTCTGTTCTGTCATTCAACTAACAGAGTTGAAGCTTACTTTTGATTGAGCAGTTCTGAAACACTCTTTCTAGAAACTGCAAGTGACATTCTGAGCAAAGGGCCTACAGTGGAAAAAGGATATCTTCAAATAAAAACTACACAGAAGCATTCTGTGAAACTTCTTTCTGTTCTGTGCATTCAACTAGCAGAGTTGAAGCTTACTTTTGATTGAGCAGTTCTGAAACACTCTTTCTGTAGAAACTGCAAGTGACATTCTGAGCTAAAGGGCTATAGTGGAAAAAGGTATCTTCAATAAAAACTACACAGAAGCATTCTGTGAAACTTCTTTCTGTTCTGTGCATTCAACTAACAGAGTTGAAGCTTACTTTTGATTGAGCAGTTCTGAAACACTCTTTCTGTAGAAACTGCAAGTGGACATTCGAGCGCTAAGGGCCTATAGTGGAAAAAGGAATATCTTCAATAAAAACTACACAGAAGCATTCTGTGAAACTTCTTTCTCTTCTGTGCATTCAACTAACAGAGTTGAAGCTTACTTTGATTGAGCAGTTCTGAAACACTCTTTCTGTAGAAACTGCAAGTGGACATTCGAGCGCTAAGGGCCTATAGTGGAAAAAGGATATCTTCAATAAAAACTACACAGAAGCATTCTGTGAAACTTCTTTCTGTTCTGTGCATTCAACTAACAGAGTTGAAGCTTACTTTTGATTGAGCAGTTCTGAAACACTCTTTCTGTAGAAACTGCAAGTGGACATTCGCGCTAAGGGCCTATAGTGGAAAAAGGAATATCTTCAATAAAAACTACACAGAAGCATTCTGTGAAACTTCTTCTGTTCTGTGCATTCAACTAACAGAGTTGAAGCTTACTTTTGATTGAGCAGTTCTGAAACACCTTTCTGTAGAAACTGCAAGTGGACATTCGAGCGCTAAGGGGCCTATAGTGGAAAAAGAATATCTTCAATAAAAACTACACAGAAGCATTCTGTGAAACTTCTTTCTGTTCTGTGCATTCAACTAACAGAGTTGAAGCTTACTTTTGATTGAGCAGTTCTGAAACACTCTTTCTGTAGAAACTGCAAGTGGACATTCGGCGCTAAGGGGCCTATAGTGGAAAAAGGAATATCTTCAAATAAACTACACAGAAGCATTCTGTGAAACTTCTTCTGTTCTGTCATTCAACTAACAGAGTTGAAGCTTACTTTGATTGAGCAGTTCTGAAACACTCTTTCTGTAGAAACTGCAAGTGACATTCGGAACTAAGGGCCTATAGTGGAAAAAGGAATATCTTCAATAAAAACTACACAGAAGCATTCTGTGAAACTTCTTTCTGTTCTGTGCATTCAACTAACAGAGTTGAAGCTTACTTTTGATTGAGCAGTTCTGAAACACTCTTTCTGTAGAAACTGCAAGTGACATTCTAGCCTAAGGGCCTATAGTGGAAAAAGGATATCTTCAAATAAAAACTACACGAAGCATTCTGTGAAACTTTTCTTCTTCTGTCATTCAACTAACAGAGTTGAAGCTTACTTTGATTGAGCAGTTCTGAAACACTCTTTCTGTAGAAACTGCAAGTGACATTCTGAGCGCTAAGGGCCTATAGTGGAAAAAGGATATCTTCAATAAAAACTACACAGAAGCATTCTGTGAACTTCT
>NW_022097596.1:0-18427 GCF_006542625.1 Nomascus leucogenys
TTCCTCCAGATACTGGTGCAGCCTCGTATGTTTATCGCAGCACTAGTCACAATAGCAAAGTCATGGAATCAACCCAAGTGCCCATCAACGGACGACCGGATGAAGAAAATGTGGTACATATATACCATGAAATACTACTCAGCCACAAAAAAAGAACGCAATCATGTCTTCTGCAGCCACACGGATGGAACGGGAGGTCACTATCCTAAATGAAGTGACTCAGAAGGTCAAGTGTCACACATTCTCACTGGAAGTGGGCGCTGAACGGTGAGTATACCTGGACACACGGAGTGGACTAACAGAGACTGGGGGCTCCAAAAAGCGGGCGGGGGTGGGGATGAGCAATTACCTGCTGGGTACAACACACACGATTTGCGTGACAGGTACATGAAAAGCCCAGACTCCACCACATCACAGTAAAAACATCCACACAAAAAACTGCACCTGCATCCCCATATATCTATTTTTAAAAAAACAAAACCAGTGCAGGACCAGGTATGCAGCCCGCCTGCTCACCCCAGAGCGAGTCCAGGCTCTTACCTTCTGCATGCTGAGTCGCAGTTCCGATGTTCTTATGCTTCCATCAGCAAATCTCAATTTGTCAAGATTCATGACAGATTCTTCCCCAGCATTTGGTTTAATTGGAGGGACTTTATCTCCAGGCCTGCATGACTTTTCGATGCTCAGGGCACATGCCTGACCAGACAACCAGGTCCAACAGCGAGTTTGTCCCGAGGCGGTTGGCACCATGTACCGAGGCACAGGCGGCCCCCCACAGGTGTACAGGCCGGGCACAATCTGATCCTAGCCATTCACATGCCTCAGACCTGCCCCTTGTAGCTGGTGGGAATGCCATCCATGTTGTAATGCACGGTGGGGAGGACAGGGATTGGCTCCTTCGTGACGTCCACGCCAGTGAAGATCACGGCTGTCTCTGAAATGCCGCGCAGGCGCGTGGCCAGCTGCTCTGGAGGTAGATGGTGCAGCTGCAGGTAGACGTGATCTTCCTCAGGGCCACAGCCTCTTCCTTTGCGGATCTCCAGAGTCATCGACTGAGACACCACATCTCTAGACGCCAGGTCCTTCGCGACAGGGGCGTATCGCTCCATAAACCTTTCGCCTTGACTGTTAATGAGAATGCCTCCCTCTCCACGACATCCTTCCGTAATGAGACAACCAGCACCACGTGTGCCCTCCTGTATAAGGTGTGCAATATTGAGTGGCCGGTCCGATCAGCCACACAGCAGCACCGACGGGCCCCCACCCTTTCCAAACTTGAGGCTCTGTCCACCAAATGCACGCTGATAAATCTTCCCATCTTCAGTTCTGCTAAATGGCAAGCCATAATTTTCTAGCTGCGCCACAACAGTGTGTGACCTGGTAGGAAACAGCTTTGTAACACACACTGTATTAAACCCTGCCTCAGAAAGGCCAAATGCAGCTGGCAAGCCTGCCCCTCCAGCGCCTACACCACTGCGTCGAATTCATGGTCCACTACTGGATACTGAGCAGAAATGGAATCTGAAACTTTAGCAGATGCCCTCTTGTTCCTTCAACAGTGAAGTGAAAACCTCGGGTTCCTGTTTGCAACACTGTTGGCCACGCCTTGACCCGCACCAGGCGCCGAGCGCTCAGCATCCGCCACAGGCCCCGGACCCCCGACATATCTGTAGTCGCCGCCGCGCAGTCCCGCCAGTCCTCGCGCAGACTGCGCCTGCGCACCACACCGGGTAGAGCCGGTGGGAAACCCGGCCCGCGCACCACGCCCGGGTCAAGGCGGGGGCGGTAATTAACTTTATTTTTTTGAAGGAAGTCCTTGGGTAGTACCCACGGTATAGTGTTGGCTGAGCTTAAGACAGCTCCAAGTCATGGGACCCAAAAATACAGGTGGGCCAGGAAGGACCTTGAGTCTCATCCATTCCCTTGCCCACTCCATAGCCCCCTTGAAGAGCTCTGATTTTTTTTTCATCTCATAGACATAAGCCTAAGGATCAAATGTTCCCGACATTGCAAATGCATCTGATACATTTCTGCGACATTATCATAGAAAGATAAAGAAGCACCAATAAAACTCAATTTGACAAAGGTCAAGAATGGAGCTGGCCATGTGGTTCACGCTGTAACCCAGCACTCTGGGAGGCTGAGGTGGGCAGATCACTTGAGGTCAGGAGTTTGAGACCAGCCTGGCCAACAACGCCCGGTGACACTTTGTTTCTACTAAAAATACAAAAATTGATGAGGAGATATAACCTAATGCTAAATGACGAGTTAATGGGTGCAGTACACCAACATGGCACATGTATACATATGTAACAAACTTGCACATTGTGCACATGTACCCTAGAACTTAAAAGTATAATAATAAAATAAAAATAAAATAAAATAAAGATAAAAATAAAAATACAAAAATTGGCCAGAAAGCCGGTGGCGAGCACCTGTAATCCCAGCTACTCAGGAGGTTGAGGCAGGAGAACCTCTTGAACCTGGGAGGTGGAGGTTGCAGGGTTGCAGTGGGCCGAGGTTGTGCCACTGCACTCCGGCGTGGGTGGCAGAGTGAGACTTCATCTCAAAAAAATAAATAAAGAGATAAATAAATGAAAAGATCAAGAATGGCTCTCCTTTGTGGAGCTCCTGGGTGCCTCCTTAGAAGTCCATCTCAGCACCAAGAGACATGTGGCCTCCAAGGCAACCTCCCCTCCACCCCAACTCTGAGCAGCCACCTGCTAATGACTGAGGGTGTAAATGGGTATGCACTGCCACCCATTGAAGCAGCTCTCAGCACCTGCCTAGCTGGCAGATGGCTTGGTATGGTCGAGTCCCCCCGCACCTCCCAATCTTACTGCCTAGACTGCCAAGAAATGCAAGATGGAAAATTCGAACACACCAGGGCAAATCCACATGCACTTTCCTTTACCCGTGGGTGTTAGTGGCTTTGCTGCAGGCAAAAGCAACTCTCTTGAAAGCAACAAATAATGAGCCTTGACAGCAGCAGCATGGAGCGAGTGCTGACTCATGAATGTTATCATTGTTCTCTCCTGCTATGGGCATTAGTCCATGTTCAGCCCTAAGCCAGAATGTCTGCATAGAGAACAAAGCTGATTATCTCCACAGCCGCTTGATTCTAGACGTGTTGCTAAATGCAGGTAAACAAGTGCAAGGCCAGATCTCATTGTTGGGGAGAAACACCCCAGTATAAATCCAAGAGGGTCCGTGTACATTCTCCATTTGTTCCCATTGCCCATTGCTTCTTCTCAATGGTTCCCTGCAAAAGGAAGGAGCTCATGAATGGCTTTGGTTCTGAGAGAAGTACCAGCCTGCCTCATTCATTAAGCTCAAGAATCATCATATGTTAACCACCAACAAGCCAAAAAAAAAAAAAAAAAAAAAGTACTAGCTCCCTCCTCGAACTCCAACATTGCTCACCCTTCCCTGGCACCTGTCAAAGCTCTGGGCACCAGCCTCCCTGATGGCAGGGGGCACGTTGTCAGCAGCCCAGCTGTCTGGCACAGCCCAGCTGGAAGCTGAGACTCCATTGCCTCTCCATCCCTTTTCACATCACATCCATCAAGACCTTTTTCTCCCCTGTCAGGTTCCTGGCCTCCACCTCCACCCGCAGCACACCCTCTGATTGGCCTGCTTTCCTTGAACAAATGTTTATTTCTCGCATCGATGGATATCTTGGCACTGCAGCCCCTATTATACACTGGATTGAACACTATACCCATTTAGTGTGAGGGTAATCATTTTCTCTCGCAAATATGGAGCAGAGATTGTTAAGGTTTTCACTCACTGCTCATGCTGCGATTAGACATTTTGGCCTCTGAGACAAGTGTTAGAAAAGGCCAGAGGAGAAGAGATGAATGTTCCATTCGAGTGCAAAGATGGTACAGGAGGTGTGTGACCCATGGGGAGAAAATGAAGACCCTGCCTGCCTTTTTCTGCAGGGCGAGCAAATTCAGATGCCTCCAGGGCTAGACAGATCATACAGCGGTGAAAAACTTCCCTTGTAAAAATCATAAGGAGGGAGTAGTGGGGTTTCCTCCCTGTGGGAAGGGCACACCCCTCCAAAGGGCATTCAAATTTAAATTGAAAAATAATTGCAGCTGGCCCCTGGTGGCTCCTGCCTGTAATCCCGGCACTTAGGGAGGCCAAGGCGGGCAGATCATTTGAGGTCAGGAGTTCGAGACCAGCTTGGCAAACATGGTGAAACCCCAGCTCTATTAAAAACACAAAAATTAGCTGGGCATGGTGGCACACACCTGTAATCCCAGCTACTCGGGGGGGAGGCCGAGGCAGGGGAATCGCTTGAACCCAGGAGATGGAGGTCGCAGTGAGCCGAGATCACACCATTACACTCCAGCCAGGGCAACAGAGCAAGACTCCATTTCAAAATAATAATAATAATTGCTTCCCAAGAAAAAAAACAAAAACAATCCACGCACAGACCACTTTGGGGACGTTGCTAGTCTGCTGTTCCTGAATTGTGACTTCCAAGTGGTTTAGACTCACAATCACCTGGGTGTGAATATATCTCTGTCACATCCTGGCTACCTGACTTTGAAAACTTCCCATCATCTTCTAAGCATTGATTTCCCAGGTATCAAAAGGAAGTTGTAACAAGTCACAGTGCTGTCAGGAGCTAACAAAAGCTATTCTGTTGATGAACCTAGCACAATGCCTGGCTCATAGAAAAGCTAATCGGTGTTTAGTGCTTTTACTCTGACACTTCACTTTCACTAGGCAGGCAGTAATCACTGAGGATTCATCCCCAACAACCAGGTAAATCAGGTAAATGAACCTCTTATAAATGCATAGAGTTACCTGAAGTAGGTAATTTAGGAATTTTCAGTCAGTGAAGGAGTCTCACTAGAGACTAGAGTCTAATAATCCTCAGTAAAAAACAATCGTGTGTGTGTGTGTGTGTGTGTGTGTGGCTTTAGACATAAGATCTCACTCTGCCAGCCAGGCTAGAGTACAATTATCATAGCTCACTGCAGCCTCAACTCCTGGGCTCAGGCAATCCTCCTGTCTCAGCCTCCCAAGTAGCTAGGACTACGGGTGTGCACCACCACACCCAGCTAATTTTAAATTTTTTTGGTAGAAGCGGAGTCTCGCTATGTTTCCCAGGCTGGTCTGGAACTCCTAGCCTCAAGCAATCCTCCTGCCTTGGCCTCCCCAAAATGCTGGTATTTACAGGTGTGAGCCACCATACCCAGCCAAAAAATTCTTCCTCAAGTAAAAGAACTTGAGAATAGGTAGTTGAGCCGTGTCATGCACTCAGTCATTAATTCACAAGCTCTTGTTAAGTATCTAGGCAGGACCAGCCCAAACTGGGCCTGCTCTGTCGTTAACAAAAAGTCAAGCTTCCTCGTAGGCATAACAGAGCCAAAGTATGACTTATGAACCCTGGGCACATGTAATGGAAAAAGCTTTGACCTCTAACAATACCTGAAATCAACAATTCCTACCCATGGAACCAAGAAGCCTGGGGTGTGACCAGAATCTGACTGTTGGAACTCCTTTAAAAGTCAGGGATTTAGGCAGGGGGTGTGTTCATGCCTGGGATCCCAGCACTTCGGGAGGCTGAGGCAGGTACATCACATGAGGTCAGGAGTTCAAGACCAGCCTGGCCAACATGGTGAAACCCCATCTCTACTGGTAGTGTGCGCCTGCAGTTCCAGCCACCCAGGAGGCTGAGGCAGGAGAATTCTTTGAAGGCAGGAGAATTCTTTGGACCCAGGAGGTGGAGGTTGCAGTGAGCTGAGATCATGCCACTGCACTCCAGCCTGGGAGACAGAGTGAGACTCCATCTCAAAAAAAAAAAAAAAAAAAAAAAAGGAGTTAGAGGTTCATTGGTCAGGAATATCCGGGACTAAAATCTGCTTCAACATACTTTACTATAACGGTCAAATTTAAAGCACTCATATCAGACCCTGCCATACCAAATTTCTGAAATTCTTTCCCTTGCCCTCTGACCCTTTAAAATTTGCCCCAGACCCTAAACCAGGGAGACAGGTTTCAACCCAATTCCTGTCTCCTTGCTGGCCAGACTTAAAGCCTTTCTTTTCTCAAAAGCTGGTGCCATGGTGGTTCTGTGTACATTGGGCGGTGAGCCCATTTGCTCAATAACACCTCCTAGGTTCCAGACACTGTCACTTCAAATTTGCTGTCTTCTCGATCTTTCGATTTATTTTTAAAAATGTATTGATACGTAATAGATGTACATATTCTGGGAGTGTATGTGGTAATTTAATACATTCATATAATTTTTAAAGCTCACATCAGTGTAAATGGTATATTCATCATCTTAAATATTTGTCTTTTCTTTGTGCTAGAAACATTCAAATTATTTTCTTTTAGCTATTTTGAAATACACAATAGATTATTGTAAACTACAATTACCTTACTGATCTGTCAAATACTAGGTCTTATTGGGTCCTTGAACTCCTAGCCCAGAATTTGTTACAGGCAATTCAGACTGGTGTTCTGATTTCACTCAGATCACAGAAGTACGAGGAATATCTTTTCTTTATCCATGCATAAACATTGATCAGATGACTTTTAAAATCATCTAATTGCTAATTGCACATCTGCTTAGAAATGTCCTTTGTCCGATATTCCCTCAGAGCAGCTGCACAGGAACCTGAGCTGTAATTTCTCTAACACATCCATCAACATTTACACCCAGCTCTATACCACCTACAGAATGCTTGTAGCACTTAAAACCACAGCTGGTTTTCAGCACTCACACTGTAATTCCCCCAATTAACAAGGCTTAAAAAATCATTCCAGGGTGGACCAGGAATTATGTAAGCCACAGATATAACAGTGATTATACCTGGCCCTTCTGGGTGGCTCTCACCCCAGCTACAGGAACCGCTTTGCAAATGCTAATTAGTTATATTCATTCGGGGCTGCCCCATGCAGAATGTGGCAGTCACTGGAAACTAGAAGAGAAGAAGCCCCGAGTCACTTTCTCAATTGAACAGGAAAGTCAGTGCTCAGAGCCCAGCTGACTGCATGGAGTGTACCAGAGAACAAAATGAGGCAACAGAGGTGTAAAAGTTGCAGGTACCGAGGGGAAAACAATGCAGTAATATTGGCCAAAGGGTTCCTAAAATTCATCCAGAGGCGGAACAATTGGAACGATCTCTGCTGAAGTTATGATTGGGTAGAAAAGAGCTGAACCAGCATCTCTCCAAACTGCCTGCCTTGCACCTGGGTTAGGTTTGCCAAATCTCTTGATGTTAACACCAAGGTGCTCATGTTACCAGCGGAGGGTGTCCAGGTTCTTGGCACTTTGAACAAAGAGTTGGATAAAACACACAAACAAAGCCAGAAAAGAATGAGCAACAAAAGCAGAGATTTATTGAAAATGAAAGCACACTCCACAGCAGGGCAGCAGGCACAACAAGCCGCTCAAGGGCCCAGTTGCAGAATTTCCCAGGGTTTAAATCCCCTCTAGAGGTTTCCCATTGGTTACTTGGTACACGCCCTATGTAAATGAAGTAGTGGCCGCCCATCAGTCTGATTGGTTGCAGAAAGCAACCAATCAGAGGCTGAAGTGAAGTTGCAAAGTTATACTCTCATGCAAATGAAGACTTGGGCCACGATCAGCCTGATTGGTTGTAGGAGGGGACCAACTGGAGGTGCTTTCAGTTTTTCAATTGCCATGCAGAAAAGGAGTGGCAAGGAGTGGCGGGGGCTGGTCTTTTTGTTACTTGGGCATGGAAAGTTGGGGGTTTCCATTTTTTTTTTTATTATTACATATTTTTTATTATCTAATACTTAACATTTTCTTTTTTCCCTTTCTTTCTTTTTTCTTTCTTTTTTTTTTAATTATACTTTAGGTTTTAGGGTACACGTGCACAATGTGCAGGTTTGTTAATATGTATCCCTGTGCCATGTTGATTTCCTGCACCCATTAACTCGTCATTTAGCATTAGGTATATCTCCTAATGCTGTCCCTCCCCCCTCCCCCAACCCCACAACAGTCCCCAGAGTGTGATGTTCCCCTTCCTGTGTCCATGAGTTCTCATTGTTCAATTCCCACCTATGAGTGAGAACATGCAGTGTTTGGTTTTTTGTCCTTGCGATAGTTTACTGAGAATGATGTTTTCCAGTTTCATCCATGTCCCTACAAAGGACATGAACTCATCATTTTTTATGGCTGCATAGTATTCCATGGTGTATATGTGCCACATTTTCTTAATCCAGTCTATCGTTGTTGGACCTTTGGGTTGGTTCCAACTCTTTGCTATTGTGAATAGTGCTGCAATAAACATACGTGTGCATGTGTCTTTATAGCAGCATGATTTATAGTCCTTTGGGGTATATACCCAGTAATGGGATGGCTGGGTCAAATGGTATTTCTAGTTCTAGATCCCTGAGGAATCGCCAAACTGACTTCCACAATGGTTGAACTAGTTTACAGTCCCACCAACAGTGTAAAAGTGTTCCTATTTCTCCACATCCTCTCCAGCACCTGTTGTTTCCTGATTTTTTAATGATGGCCATTCTAACTGGTGTGAGATGGTATCTCACTGTGGTTTTGATTTGCATTTCTCTGATGGCCAGTGATGATGAGCATTTCTTCATGTGTTTTTTGGCTGCATAAATGTCTTCTTTTGAGAAGTGTCTGTTCATGTCCTTTGCCCACTTTTCGATGGGGTTGTTTGTTTTTTTCTTGTAAATTTGTTTGAGTTCATTGTAGATTCTGGATATTAGCCCTTTGTCAGATGAGTAGGTTGCAAAAATTTTCTCCCATTCTGTAGGTTGCCTGTTCACTCTGATGGTAGTTTCTTTTGCTGTGCAGAAGCTCTTTAGTTTAATTAGATCCCATTTGTCAATTTGGCTTTTGTTGCCATTGCTTTTGGTGTTTTAGACATGAAGTCCTTGCCCACGCCTATGTCCTGAATGGTATTGCCTAGGTTTTCTTGTAGGATTTTAATGGTTTTAGGTCTAACATTTAAGTCTTTAATCCATCTTGAATTAATTTTTGTATAAGGTGTAAGGAAGGGATCCAGTTTCAGCTTTCTACATATGGCTAGCCGGTTTTCCAAGCACCATTTATTAAATAGGGAATCCTTTCCCCATTTCTTGTTTTTGTCAGGTTTGTCAAAGATCAGATAGTTGTAGATATGCGGCATCATTTCTGAGGGCTCTGTTCTGTTCCATTGATCTATGTCTCTGTTGTGGTACCAGTACCATGCTGTTTTGCTTACTGTAGCCTTGTAGATAAATTCCTCGACAAATACACCCTCCCAAGACTAAATCAGGAAGAAGTTGAATCTCTGAATAGACCAATAACAGGTTCTGAAATTGTGGCAATAATCAATAGCTTACCAACCAAAAAGAGTCCAGGACCTGATGGATTCACAGCCGAATTCTACCAGAGGTACAAGGAGGAACTGGTACCATTCCTTCTGAAACTATTCCAATCGATAGAAAAAGAGGGAATCCTCCCTAACACATTTTATGAAGCCAGCATCGTCCTGATACCAAAGCCTGGCAGAGACATAACCAAAAAAGGGGGTTTCCTTTTGATTTAGTTCTAGGAAGTAGCTGTGAATTGGCCTTAGGTTCCCTGCCTCCAGACCCTACTCTCTTGCCTCAGTCATTTAGTGAATCTCCCTACCTCTGGCCTCTCCCTCCTCCAAGTAAATATACTCACTGCTATCAATCTTCCCAGATCACAGTTTTACTCAGGTAATTATCCATTAAGAATCTCTAACCCAGCCAGGCATGGTGGCTCACACCTGCAATCCCAGCACTTTGGGAGACCGAGGCAGGTGGATCACCTGAGGTCAGGAGTTTGAAGCCAGCCTGGCCAACATGGTGAAACCCTGTCTCTACTAAATTACAAAAATTTGCCAGATGTGGTGGCACATGCCTGTAATCCCAGCTACTTGGGAGGCTGAAGCAGGAGAATCGCTTGAACCCAGAAGGCAGAAGTTGCAGTGAGCCAAGATTGCACCACTGCACTCCAGCCTGGGCAACAGAGCAAGACTGTCTCAAAAAAACACAAACAACAACAACAACAAAAAAAAACAGAATCTCTAACCCCCTGTAACCATCCCCCACCACAACTCATTGCTTAATATAGGGGTGAGGGCAAAAACCAGCCTGCTACTAATAAAGTTTTATAGGAACACAGCCATAGTCATTCATTTGCATAGGATCTATGGTACATCAATGGGGAAATTGAGTATTGTAACAGAGATCATATTTGACCCGCAAAGCATAAAATAGTTACCATGTGGCCCTAAAAAGAAAAAGTTTGCCAACCCCTGGTTTATGGCAATGCTTTCAACACTTTTCCTCCAAAGCAGTTCTAACAGAAAAGGATATTCATTGACCTATTACAAGTGCACAAATACTTTGCAGTCTCCAGGTTTTTCTTAAAATCACGTGACTTTTGCACAACCATACCTTTGTCTTAGCATAAAAATCACAGCTATTGTGTTTGTCCCAAATCTAGAGGTGAAACTGATGACCCAAGAAAATGTATGATGGATGGTTAGTTATTTTGTGCTCCAAACTAAGAAGGATTACCCCATGGGTTAAATTCCAAACTTTCAGGCTAGTATTTGAGGGTCTGCACTATTGGTAACCTAGGAGATGGAATGGTAATTGACTTAATCACAGTCCAGTTAGGAAAGCAAGCCACTCCAAGTATTAGAAAAAGAGGGAGCTTTGGCAGGGCATGGTGGCTCACACCTGTAATCCCAGCACTTTGGGGGGTCGAGAAGGGTGGATCCCTTGAGGTCAGGAGTTTGAGACCAGCCTGGCCAACATGGTGAAACCCCAGCTCTACTAAAAATACAAAAATTAGCTGGGCTGGTGGTGCATGCCTGTAATCCCAACTGCTTGGGAGGCTGAGGCAGGAGAATCATTTGAACCTGGGAGGTTGTGGTTGCAGTGAGCTGAGATCGCAACACTGCACTCCAGCCTGGATGACAGAATGAGAATCCATCAAGAAGGAAAGGAAGGGAAGGGAAGGGGAAGGGGAAGGGAGGGGAAGGGGAAGGGGAAGGGGAGGGGAAGGGGAAGGGGAAGGGGAGGGAAGGGGAGGGGAAGGGAGGGAATGGGAGGGGAAGGGAGGGGAAGGGAAGGGGAGGGGGAAGGGGAGGGGAAGGGAAGGGGAAGGGGAGAGGAAAGGAAGGGAAGGGAAGGAGGGAGTTTTACACAGGAGATTTGTTACAAAGGAGACGAAAGATCTGAGACATGTAAGAGGGGAAAATGAAACAACGGAGAGATTAACACAGCAGGAAATAACTATTCCCTTACCCCTACCACTCTCATCCCCTGCCCCAGGGCTATAGAGACAAAGAGAAGAGGCCGAGTTGCTAGGACCTAGAAGCTAGGTACATGGACAGGAGTTGGAGCTACAGTGCACTGGTGGTGGTGAAGACAGGTAGCCGAAGTCCTGGAAGAGCAGTATTAGCCACCAAGACTTCTCTGCTCTACCATCTCCCACCAGTTCCCCTAATGGCTATGCCCAGCCAGAAGCCAGGTGTCTAGGGATGGCTGGAAAATGTGATTTGTTCACAGTACAGAGTAAGAGAAGGGCAGGTCATGGGTCTAAGAGCAAATAAGCAAATGGCTGGCACAGAAGGCCATGAGAGCAGGTTGCCACCATGAACAAAAGTTCATCCAGGTGGCCATGAAGAGACCCAAAAAAGTGACAGAGCCTTAATGAACTCATGACAGCTCAGCATGTCAGTGTTACCACCCAGAGCCTCCCTCTGACCACAAATTATTGACTCTTAGAAACAGATTCATTCAGATGAAATTCATCTGAAAAGCTGACACACACACAAAAAAAACCAGAGTAACCTTCTAGCTGATGAGACATTTTAAAAAGCCTGAACACTATTTCCCTGTTTGAAAACTGCCAGGAAATTCAACCCATCAGCAGAATCTTTGGAGCACGGCTGCAGAATCAAGGGGAGCTTGTTTTAGGATCCGTATGTTTGTGGGCATCAGGTTTCCATGGGGTGAGCAATCATCTTCCCAACCATGCTCTCCCTGACATTAAACACAGATCCTTCTCGTCTTCCCATCAAGGTCTCTCCCCGTGGAATTTTGCCCATAGCACTGCCTGCATTTGCTCGGTGACTAACTCGTCATGCTTCCATGACTGGCTAATGGGCAACGCTTTATTTAGATATGCCAGCACAATCAATCAAGCCTTAATCTGGCCTGGGAGACATACTGTCTCTTTGAGAAGACTGAACACATCTTTGGCATTACTCATTCCATGTTGCTAGGATGACTTAGCTCTCAGAAGGCAGTCATTTCCAGAACACTGGCATGGGAGAATGGGGCTACGAAATAAGTTAGGTTTACTACAGTCCTTCTCTATGTTACCTTCCTTTGTTTTTCTGGTTCTCGGTTGTAGAGGATAATTCATAGTGTGCCTAACATATCCTGCACTTTCCCACGTGCACTTTCCCATCTTTGTGGATCTGCTTTTTGCCATAAAATGCCCATTCTCAAGCTTCTCTCAGTGCCCAAGGCTCAACTTGATACCCTCATTGGTATATCACTGGTTTATTCATTGTCTATCCTGATCCCCAAGTCAAGCTAACATGATGGTCCCTCTGGAGCCTCAGAGCATCTTGTATGAATCCTTCTTTATACAAAATAAAATGCTCCACCATTATTGTGGTTATAGTGTTAGAGGCGTTTGAACCAGAGAAACTCCATCTTGAATAGGGGCTAGGTAAAATGAGGCTGAAACCTACTGGGCTGCATTCTCAGCTGGCTGGGCATTCTTAGTCACAGGATGAGATAGGAGGTCAGCACAGGATACAGGTCTTAAAGACCTTGCTGATAAAACAGGTTGCAGTTAAAATGCCAGCTAAAACCCACCAAAACCAAGATGGCAACAAGAGTGACCTCCGGTTGTTTTTTGCTGCTACACTCCCATCAGAGCCATGACAGCTTACAAATGCCATGGCAATGTCAGGAATTTACCTTTATGGTCTAAAAAGGGGGAGATTTGAATAATTTGCCCCTTGTTTAGCATATTATCAAGAAAAATATCCATAAAAATGGGCAACCGGCAGCTCTCGGGGTGGTTCTGTCTATGGAGTAGCCATTTTTTTATTCCTCCACTTTCTTAATAAACTTGCTTTCACTTTACTCTATGGACTCACCCAGAATTCTTTCTTGTGTGAGATCCAAGAACCCTCTCTTAGGGTCTGGATCCAGACCCCTGTCTAGTAACAATAGGTCTTGTTTGACTTCCAAAATGATATACCAAAGGGCAAGGATCATGTCTTCCTCACTCTATATCCTCAACAGTGCTTGAATACCGTAAGATCCCAATTACCTGAGTAAATAACTCTGATAGATGGCCTGGTTTGTTAAACAGCTCTATTTTTTCTTAATGTTCTTCTTTCTTTTGGCCTAAAATCTTGTTTTGTTTTGTGCATTTGGGCAGGTAAAATAAAATATCTTAGGCTAGGTAGTTTGTAAACAGTAGAAATCTATTGCTCATGGTTCTGGAGGCTGGGAAGTCCAAGATCAAGGCATCAGCAGATTTGGGGTCTGGTGAGGGCCTATTCCTCATAGATGTTGCCTTCCATGTGTTCTTGCATGATGAAAGGGTTAAACAAGCTCCTTTAGGACTCTTTCACACAGGCACAATTCCCATTCATGAGGGCTGTACCTTTCTGACCTAATCACTTCCCAAGGCCCCATCTCCAAATACCATCACCCTGGAGATTAGGTTTCAACATAAATTTTGCAGGGATTAAAAACATTCAGTCTGGCTGGGTGTGGTGGCTCATGCCTGTAATCCCAGCACTTTGGGAGCCCAAGGCAGGCAGATCACCTGAGGTCAGGGGTTCGAGACCAGCTGGCCAACATGGTGAAACCCCGTCTCTACTAAAAATACAAAAATTAGCTGGGCATGGTGGTGGGTGCCTATAATCCCAGCTACTCGGGAGGCTGCGGCAAGAGAATCACTTGAACCCAAGAAGCAGAGGTTGCAGTGGGCCAAGGTCGTAACACTGTACTCCAGCGTAGGTGACAGAGTGAGACTGTCTCAAAAAAATAAAATAAAATAATTTAAAAATAAAAAATAAAAACATTTAGTCTGTGGTGACAACCCTTTAGATATCTAAATAGAGCTAATAGGTTGTACCTGAGTCTCTTATTCTCTCAATCAGACCTTCTAGACTTCAGAATCTCCATTACATTGGTTCTGTCTGATGAGTACCCATTCCTGGGATCTACCCACCACCTCTACTGGACTTGGCATTCAAATCGTGCTGATACTAAATATTATTTCTAGGCTCTTATTTGTTGGTTACTGTCATGTGCTCTTAGAAGTAACCCTAGTTCATTCTCCCACATCCCCCACTCCCACCTAGGTATTTCTACTCTTTTGAACAATGCTTGTCTCTAGACCACCTTTTTCCAGACCAGCTCTAGATTATTGCATTCCTGGGCTCAATCTACAGATGCTAGACCCTGGTCCCCCTGTTGGGATGGCGCTGTTTCCACCCTGTATCCTCTCAGTTGTCACAGAGGTCTTACTTAATATTCAAAGTGCATTGATATAAATTTGTTCAGTCTTCTAATAATTTTATTCTACATCCAACCTCCTGCAGCCAATCCATCATCAAGAGAAAGACAGAGAGAGAGAGGGAGAGAGAGACAGAGGGAGCATCTAAATATCTCTCAGACACCCAGCTACTTGCATGTTCAATATTACCCTCTGCTCTCACCAGACAACTGCAATAGCCTGCCCCCAGGCTATTCTCCACACAGTATACACAGTGTTGAATGCAAATCTGGCTATAACACTCTCTTACTTAAAACACTCGGAGGCACTCCTTTGTTCTTAGGACAAATACCAAAATTTCTAACATGACTTTTGTGGCCTTCCATAGCTTCTTTAGAAACACTCAACTGTCTTACTTCCTCTCCCTAAACGAGATCAGGCAAACCACTCTATTGCAGTTTCATAGACCTATGTTTATTACCATGGTCATGTAACTTTATGTTTACTTGGGTGACTATTTGATATTTGTCACCTTCCCCTCTAGAGTGTTAGCTGAGTTAATGTGGCAAAGACCATGTCTGTTTCTGCTCATCAATATATCTCCAGCATCAGTCATGCGACACGAAACATTTAAAAGTCCTCAAGAAATATTTGTGAATGCTAAAAGAAGGAAGGATGGTGCAGTGGGCTTAATAATAACCCCCCAAAAGATATCTACATTCGAATCCCCAGAATGTATGAATGTTACCTTACATGACAAAGGATATGAAGGATCTAAGATAAGAAGGATGTAAAGATATAAGCGTGTGAAGACAGAAGGGTGTAAGATATGAAGGGCGTGAAGATGAAGGATGTGAAGATATGAAGAATGGGAAGATATGAAGGATGGGAAGATATGAAGGATGGGAAGATATGAAGGGTGGGAAGATAGGAAGGTTGTGAAAAATGAAGAGGGAAATACGAAGGATAGGAGTATAAGGATGGGAAGGCATGAAGGATGTGAAGTAGATTAATTAAGGATCTGAGATGGGGAGATATCCTGGACTATCTGGATGAATCCTATGGATCACAAGATCCTCACGAGACAGGGGCAAGAAAGTTACAGAGGAAGTGGAGGCATGAGATGAAGCAAGAGGTGGGGTAATTGGAGGAAGAGGTTATGAGCCAAGGAATGCAGGTAACCTCCAGAAGCTAAAAAAGCAAGGACATGGATTCTTCCCTTAAGATTTGGAAGGAGCTGAGCATGGTGGCTCATGCTTGTAATCCTAGCGCTTGGAAGATCATGGAGAAGGATTGCTTGAGGCAAGGATTCAAGACCAGCCTGGGCCACATAGTGATATCTTATCTCTACAAACAATTTAGAAATTAAAACAAAAATAAATATTTGGGAGGACCAGGCTTGCCAACACTTAACTCATCCCAGTGAGATTCATTTCAGACTTCTGGGCTCTATACCATAGGAAAATATTTTTGTTTTTTTGAGACAAAGTCTCACTTTGTTGCCAGCCTGGAGTGCAGTGGCATGATCTTGGCTCACTATAACTCCACCTCCTCGGTTTCAAGTGATTCTGTGCCTCAGTTGGGCGCCACCACACCAGCTAATTTTGTATTTTTAGTAGGACGGGGTTTCACCATGTTGGCCAGGCTGGTCTCGAACTCCTGACTCAGGTGATCCGCCCGCCTCACCTCCCAAAGTGCTGGATTATAAGCATGAGCCACCACGTGGCCTTAAATTTGTGTTGTTTTATTGCACCAGGTGTGTATGATTTGTTTATAGTACCTACAGGAAACTATACAGATGATAAGAAAGAAGGAAAAGAGAAAGACAAATATTGTCTTTGTTTAATATTGGGAAAAGAGAGGAAGTACTTACCTAAAATACCTAAGAGGAAAGATCAGTTCAGGAAAGATTATTCATCACTCCAGCTAGGGTTCACTGTTCTCAAAAGAAGCCATCTTCATAGGCATGGAGCACTCCCAATTCATCCACTTCTGTCAAAGATTTCGGGCTCTCCCTCTTCCTGGCCTTTACTCTTCAGTTGTGTCACTGCTGCCTGCTCTGTGTGACCTCTAAACTCACTAATTCCTAGGGTTCTAGCCTCCCTATATTGCTGCCAGGCATCTGACCTCTCTCTCTTCCATGCCCTGTCTCCTCCTCATTGGCCTCTGTCTAAGCCCGATGCTCAAAGGGCTGGAGCAGCCCCCGTACACCTGGATTACACTTGCAATAGGCAGAGGGTAGAGCTGGAGCTCACATCTTCTAAGTCCTCAACGTTTCTGTCTACCACACACCCGATGCTCTCTGTCCATGGGTTGGAAGATCAGGTACTGGGAAACTCATCTAGGGACATAAAAATGTTCCTTACGGCCGGGAACTGGCTGGCTCACGCCTATAATCCAACACTTTGGGGGCTGAGGGGGGTGGCTCACGAGGTCAGGAGTTGGAGACAGCCTGGCCAATGTGGTGAAACCCTGTCTCTACTAAAAATACAAAATTAGCTGGGCATGGTGGTGCATGCCTGTAGTCCCAGCTCCTCGGGAGTCAGAGGCAGGAGAATCGCTTGAACCCAGGAGGTGGAGGTTGCAGTGAGCCGAGAACATCCCACTGCACTCCAGCCTGGGTAACAGAGTGAGATTCTCTATCAAAAAAAAAAAAAAAAAAAAAAAAAAGGCCCTGACAAAAACTTGCGAACCAGAGGAACCCAACTGTATTTCCATCTGCAAATCCTGTTCAAATATATTCCAGAGCTTGTCTTTTCTCTCTCGTTGAAGGCCAAGACTTGCCTGGCATGTGTCCTAATTTCTTTCTGCCTCAAAGAAGCCCCCTGACCAAAGGGGGCTGGTTCTCCTTCTACTCAATGGAGTGCAACCTCCTTGCCTCTGCAAATGACATGACATTTGCAGAAAGCCTGAATTGAGATGCTCTGGAGCGGGTGATGCATTGAGAAAGCCCCTTTGCACCATTCCTGTCCATCAGCCTCACTGGAGATCGTCTGCCCCGTGTCTCTGTTTCTGCATAGCCAGCCCTCAGAGCCAGTCAGCGTAGGAGGCAGGAATCAGGCCAGCTGCCTGATGACTCTAATGTTAAAATGTGTTGACACATTCACAGGCCACGGAACTCTGCTAAGTGAACCAAATGGGCCCTCCCTAAAGCCATATGCTCACTCCATCACATCCCAGCTGCAGACTCTGCAACAAGGGAACAGACTTGCTGGGGAAGGTTTGGGGATTTTTTTTTCTTCCTGTTGAACTGTTAATACCAGATGTTGATGGCACAATCAGAGAACTGACAGAGAAAGTCAGCAGCAAGCATCGCGTCCCCAGAGAAAAAAATATGTACCCTTTCCCAACAAGCACTTCGTAGAAACGTCTTTAGATGTTGCAGCCCCTTGCATACTTAAAGGATGGGATCTTATGCAGTGATTAGGAGCTATGGCAAAGACTGTTTAGCTTCTCACCAAAGCACTTTCCTCTTCCTCTTGGGCATACAGCTAGGCCACATTTTTCAGCCCTCCTTGAACTAAGGTTGCACCCATACGACTGAATTTTGGCTAATGAAATGGGCTCTGCCACTTCAACAAAAATGGAGTCTGGCTGGTCGCGGTGGCTCACCTGTAGTCCCAGCACTTTAGGGCCAGCACTTTGGGAAGCCAAGGCTGGTGGATACTCTGAGGTAGGGGTTTGAACCAGCCTGGCCAACATGATGAAACCCCATCTACTAATAATACAAAAATTAGCCAGTGTGTGGTGCGTACCTGTAATCCCAGCTACTTGGGAGGCTGAGGCAGAGAATCGCTTGAACTCAGGAGGCGAGGTTGCAGTGAGCTGAGATCTTGCCATTGCTCTCCAGCCTGGGTGACAGTGAGACTCTATTACCAAAAAATAAAATAATAATAAATTAAATAAATA
>NW_022097597.1:0-13911 GCF_006542625.1 Nomascus leucogenys
GAGGGTTTCAGAACTGCTCAATCAAAACTGGTTCAACTCTGTTAGTGAATGCACAGAACAGTAAGAAGTTTCACAGATTTCTTCTGTAGTTTTTATTTGAAATATTCCTTTTCCACTATAGGCCTCTTAGCGCCCTGAATGTCCAATTGCATTTTCTACAGAAAGAGGGTTTCAGAACTGCTCAATCAAAAGTAAGGTTAACTCTGTTAGTTGAAAGCACGAACAGAAGAAGTTTCACAGAATGCTTCTGTGTAGTTTTTATTTGAAGGTATTACTTTTTCCGCTATAGGCCTCTTAGCGCCCGAAGTCCACTTGCATTTTCTACAGAAAGAGTGTTTCAGAACTGTCAATCAAAATTAAGGTTCAACTGTGTTAGTTGAAAGACAGAACCGTAAGAAGTTTCACAGATTGCTTCTGTGTAGTTTTTTTATTTAAGGTACCTTTTCCACTATAGGCCTCTTAGCGCCCGAATGTCCACTTGCATTTTCTACAGAAAGGTGTTTCAGAACTGCTCAATCAAAAGTAAGGTTGAACTCATGTTAGGTTTGAAATGCCACAGAACTGTAAGAAGTTTCACAGATAGCTTCTTTGTAGTTTTTATTTGAACATATACTTTTTTCAACTATAGGCTCTTAGCGCCTGAATGTTCACTTGCATTTTCTGCAGAAAGAGTGTTTCATAACTGCTCAATATAAACTAAGGTTCAACTCTGTTAGTTGAATGCACAGAACAGTAAAAGTTTCAACAGATTGCTTCTGTGTAGTTTTTATTTGAACATATTCATTTTCCGCTATAGGACTCTTAGCGGCCCCTGAAGTTCACTGCATTTTCTACAGAAAGAGTGTTTCAGAACTGTCAATAAATAAGGTTCAACTGGTTAGTTAATGACGAACGTAAGAAGTTTTCACAGATTGCTTTGTGTTTTTTATTTGAAGATATTCCTTTTCCACATAGGCCTCTTCGCCCTGAATGTCCACTTGCATTTTCTACAGAAAGAGTGTTTCAGAATGCTCAAATAATAACTAAGGTTGCAATCCTCTGGCTTAGTTGAGATTGCACAGGAACATGTAAGAAGTTTCACAGATAGCTTCTGTGAGTTTTATTTGAAATAATTTTCGCTTAGCCTTGCGCCAAGTCCTGATTTTCAGAAGAGTGTTTCAGAACTCAATAAAATAAGTCAATCGTTAGTTGAATGCACCAGAACAAAGAAGTTCACAGATTGCTTCTGTGTGGTTTTTATTTGAAGATATTCCTTTTCCCACTATAGGCCTCTCAGCGCCCTGAATGTCCACTTGCATTTTCTACAGAAGAGTGTTTCAGAAACTGCTCAATAAAACTACCGTTCAACTATGTTAGTTGAATGAACAGAACAGTAAGAAGTTTCGCAGATTGCTTCTGTGCAGTTTTTATTTGAAATATTCCTTTTCCACTATAGGCCTCTTAGCTCCCTGAATGTCCAATTGCATTTTCTATAGAAAGGGTGTTTCAGAAGTGCTCAATCAAAAGTAAGGTTCAACTCTGTTAGATGAATGCAAAGAACAGAAAGAAATTTCACAGAATGCTTCTGTGAAGTTTGTATTTGAAGGTATTACTTTTTCCGCTGTAGGCCTCTTAGCGCTCCGAAGGTCCACTTGCATTTTCTACAGAAAGAGTGTTTCAGAACTTCTCAATCAAAAGTAAGGTTCAAATCCGTTAGTTGAATGCACAGAACAGAGAGAAGTTTCACAGATAGCTTCTGTGTAGTTTTTATGTGAACTTTTTCCTTTTTCCACTATAGTACTCTTAGCGCCCTGAATGTCCACTTGTATTTTCTACAGAAAGAGGTTTCAGAACTGCTCAATCAAAACTGAGGTTCAACTCTGTTAGCTGAATGCACAGAACATAAGAAGTTTCACAGATTGCTTCTGTGTGTTTTTATTTGAAATATTCCTTTTCCCACTATAGGCCTCTCAGCGCCCTGAATGTCCACTTGCATTTTCTACAGAAAGAGTGTTTCAGAACTGCTCAATAAAAACTACGTTCAACTATGTTAGTTGAATGACAGAACAGTAAGAAGTTTCGCAGATTGCTTCTGTGCAGTTTTTATTTGAAAATATTCCTTTTTCCACTATAGGCCTCTTAGCTCCCTGAATGTCCAATTGCATTTTCTATAGAAAGGGTGTTTCAGAAGTGCTCAATCAAAAGTAAGGTTCAACTCTGTTAGATGAATGCAAAGAACAGAAAGAAATTTCACAGAATGCTTCTGTGAAGTTTGTATTGAAGGTATTACTTTTTCCGCTGTAGGCCTCTTAGCGCTCCGAAGGTCCACTTGCATTTTCTACAGAAAGAGTGTTTCAGAACTTCTCAATCAAAGTAAGGTTCAAATCCGTTAGTTGAATGCACAGAACAGAGAGAAGTTTCACAGATAGCTTCTGTGTAGTTTTTATGTGAACTTTTTCCTTTTTCCACTATAGTACTCTTAGCGCCCTGAATGTCCACTTGTATTTTCTACAGAAAGAGTGTTTCAGAACTGCTCAATCAAAACTGAGGTTCAACTCTGTTAGCTGAATGCACAGAACAGTAAGAAGTTTCACAGATTTCTTCTGTGCAGTTTTTATTTGAAAATATTCCTTTTCCACTATAGGCCTCTTAGCGCCATGAATGTCCACTTGCATTTTCTACAGAAAGAGTGTTTCAGAACTGTTCAATCAAAATTAAGGTTCAACTGCGTTAGTTTAAAATCAGAACTGTAAGAAGTTTCACAGATTGCTTCTGTGTAGTTTTTATTTGAAGGTAATCCTTTTTCCACCATAGGCATCTCAGCGCCCTGAATGGCCACTTGCATTCTCTACAGAAAGGGTGTTTCAGAACTGCTCAATCTAAAGTAAGGTTGAACTCTGTTAGTTGAATGCACAGAACTGTATGAAGTTTCACAGACAGCTTCTTTGTAGTTTTTTTGAACATATACCTTTTTCAACTATACGCCTCTTAGCGCCCTGAATGTTCACTTGCATTTTCTGCAGAAAGAGTGTGTCATAACTGCTCAATATAAACTAAGGTTCAACTGTGTTAGTTGAATGCACAGAACAGTAAGAAGTTTCAGATTGCTTCTGTGTAGTTTTTATTTGAACATATTCATTTTTCCGCTATAGGCCTCTTAGCGCCCTGAATGTCCAATTGCATTTTCTACAGAAAGAGTGTTTCAGAACTGCTCAATCAAAACTGAGGTTCAACACTGTTAGCTGAATGCACAGAACAGTAAGAAGTTTCACAGATTTCTTCTGTGCAGTTTTTATTTGAAAATATTCCTTTTCCACTATAGGCCTCTTAGCGCCCTGAATGTCCAATTGCATTTTCTACAGAAAGAGGGTTTCAGAACTGCTCAATCAAAAGTAAGGTTAAACTCTGTTAGTTGAAAGCACAGAACAGAAAGAAGTTTCACAGAATGCTTCTGTGTAGTTTTTATTTGAAGGTATTACTTTTCCGCTATAGGCCTCTTAGCGCTCCGAAGGTCCACTTGCATTTTCTACAGAAAGAGTGTTTCAGAACTGTTCAATCAAAATTAAGGTTCAACTGTGTTAGTTTAAAGAACAGAACCGTAAGAAGTTTCACAGATTGCTTCTGTGTAGTTTTTATTTGAAGGTATTCCTTTTTCCACCATAGGCCTCTTAGCGCCCTGAATGTCCACTTGCATTTTCTACAGAAAGGGTGTTTCAGAACTGCTCAATCAAAAGTAAGGTTGAACTCTGTTAGTTGAATGCACAGAACTGTAAGAAGTTTCACAGATAGCTTCTTTGTAGTTTTTATTTGAACATATACCTTTTTCAACTATAGGCCTCTTAGCGCCCTGAATGTTCACTTGCATTTTCTGCAGAAAGAGTGTTTCATAACTGCTCAATATAAACTAAGGTTCAACTCTGTTAGTTGAATGCACAGAACAGTAAAAAGTTTCACAGATTGCTTCTGTGTGGTTTTTATTTGAAGATATTCCTTTTCCACTATAGGCCTCTCAGCGCCCTGAATGTCACTTGCATTTTCTACAGAAAGAGTGTTTCAGAACTGCTCAATAAAAACTACCGTTCAACTATGTTAGTTGAATGAACAGAACAGTAAGAAGTTTCGCAGATTGCTTCTGTGCAGTTTTTATTTGAAAATATTCCTTTTTCCACTATAGGCCTCTTAGCTCCCTGAATGTCCAATTGCATTTTCTATAGAAAGGGTGTTTCAGAAGTGCTCAATCAAAAGTAAGGTTCAACTCTGTTAGATGAATGCAAAGAACAGAAAGAAATTTCACAGAATGCTTCTGTGAAGTTTGTATTTGAAGGTATTACTTTTTCCGCTGTAGGCCTCTTAGCGCTCCGAAGGTCCACTTGCATTTTCTACAGAAAGAGTGTTTCAGAACTTCTCAATCAAAAGTAAGGTTCAAATCCGTTAGTTGAATGCACAGAACAGAGAGAAGTTTCACAGATAGCTTCTGTGTAGTTTTTATGTGAACTTTTTCCTTTTTCCACTATAGTACTCTTAGCGCCCTGAATGTCCACTTGTATTTTCTACAGAAAGAGGTTTCAGAACTGCTCAATCAAAACTGAGGTTCAACTCTGTTAGCTGAATGCACAGAACAGTAAGAAGTTTCACAGATTTCTTCTGTGCAGTTTTTATTTGAAAATATTCCTTTTCCACTATAGGCCTCTTAGCGCCCTGAATGTCCAATTGCATTTTACAGAAAGAGGTTTCAGAACTGCTCAATCAAAAGTAAGGTTAAACTCTGTTAGTTTAAAGCACAGAACAGAAAGAAGTTTCACAGAATGCTTCTGTGTAGTTTTTATTTGAAGTATTCTTTTTCCCTAAGGCCTCTTAGCGCCCGAAGTCCACTTGATTTTCTACAGAAAGAGGTTTCAGAACTGTCAATCAAAAAAGTTAACTGTATTGAAACAAAAAAAGAAGTTTCACAGATGCTTTTGTAGTTTTTTTGAAGTATTCTTTTCCCTATAGCTCTTAGCGCTGAAGTCCACTTGCATTTTTACAGAAGAGTGTTTCAGAACTGTTCAATCAAAATTAAGGTTCAACTGGTTAGTTTAAAAACAGAACGTAAGAAGTTTCACAGATTGCTTCTGTGTAGTTTTTATTTGAAGGTATCCTTTTTCCACCATAGGCCTCTTAGCGCCCTGAATGTCCACTTGCATTTCTACAGAAAGGGTGTTTCAGAACTGCTCAATCAAAAGTAAGGTTGAACTCTGTTAGTTGAATGCACAGAACTGTAAGAAGTTTCACAGATAGCTTCTTTGTAGTTTTTATTTGAACATATACCTTTTTCAACTATAGGCCTCTTAGCGCCCTGAATGTTCACTTGCATTTTCTGCAGAAAGAGTGTTTCATAACTGCTCAATATAAACTAAGGTTCAACTCTGTTAGTTGAATGCACAGAACAGTAAAAAGTTTCACAGATTGCTTCTGTGTAGTTTTTATTTGAACATATTCATTTTTCCGCTATAGGACTCTTAGCGCCCTGAATGTTCACTTGCATTTTCTACAGAAAGAGTGTTTCAGAACTGCTCAATAATAACTAAGGTTCAACTCGGTTAGTTGAATGCACAGAACAGTAAGAAGTTTCACAGATTGCTTCTGTGTGGTTTTTATTTGAAGATATTCCTTTTCCCACTATAGGCCTCTCAGCGCCCTGAATGTCCACTTGCATTTTCTACAGAAAGAGTGTTTCAGAACTGCTCAATAAAAACTACCGTTCAACTATGTTAGTTGAATGAACAGAACAGTAAGAAGTTTCGCAGATTGCTTCTGTGCAGTTTTTATTTGAAAATATTCCTTTTTCCACTATAGGCCTCTTAGCTCCCTGAATGTCCAATTGCATTTTCTATAGAAAGGGTGTTTCAGAAGTGCTCAATCAAAAGTAAGGTTCAACTCTGTTAGATGAATGCAAAGAACAGAAAGAAATTTCACAGAATGCTTCTGTGAAGTTTGTATTTGAAGGTATTACTTTTTCCGCTGTAGGCCTCTTAGCGCTCCGAAGGTCCACTTGCATTTTCTACAGAAAGAGTGTTTCAGAACTGTTCAATCAAAATTAAGGTTCAACTGTGTTAGTTTAAAGAACAGAACCGTAAGAAGTTTCACAGATTGCTTCTGTGTAGTTTTTATTTGAAGGTATTCCTTTTTCCACCATAGGCCTCTTAGCGCCCTGAATGTCCACTTGCATTTTCTACAGAAAGGGTGTTTCAGAACTGCTCAATCAAAAGTAAGGTTGAACTCTGTTAGTTGAATGCACAGAACTGTAAGAAGTTTCACAGATAGCTTCTTTGTAGTTTTTATTTGAACATATACCTTTTTCAACTATAGGCCTCTTAGCGCCCTGAATGTTCACTTGCATTTTCTGCAGAAAGAGTGTTTCATAACTGCTCAATATAAACTAAGGTTCAACTCTGTTAGTTGAATGCACAGAACAGTAAAAAGTTTCACAGATTGCTTCTGTGTAGTTTTTATTTGAACATATTCATTTTTCCGCTATAGGACTCTTAGCGCCCTGAATGTTCACTTGCATTTTCTACAGAAAGAGTGTTTCAGAACTGCTCAATAATAACTAAGGTTCAACTCGGTTAGTTGAATGCACAGAACAGTAAGAAGTTTCACAGATTGCTTCTGTGTGGTTTTTATTTGAAGATATTCCTTTTCCCACTATAGGCCTCTCAGCGCCCTGAATGTCCACTTGCATTTTCTACAGAAAGAGTGTTTCAGAACTGCTCAATAAAAACTACCGTTCAACTATGTTAGTTGAATGAACAGAACAGTAAGAAGTTTCGCAGATTGCTTCTGTGCAGTTTTTATTTGAAAATATTCCTTTTTCCACTATAGGCCTCTTAGCTCCCTGAATGTCCAATTGCATTTTCTATAGAAAGGGTGTTTCAGAAGTGCTCAATCAAAAGTAAGGTTCAACTCTGTTAGATGAATGCAAAGAACAGAAAGAAATTTCACAGAATGCTTCTGTGAAGTTTGTATTTGAAGGTATTACTTTTTCCGCTGTAGGCCTCTTAGCGCTCCGAAGGTCCACTTGCATTTTCTACAGAAAGAGTGTTTCAGAACTTCTCAATCAAAAGTAAGGTTCAAATCCGTTAGTTGAATGCACAGAACAGAGAGAAGTTTCACAGATAGCTTCTGTGTAGTTTTTATGTGAACTTTTTCCTTTTTCCACTATAGTACTCTTAGCGCCCTGAATGTCCACTTGTATTTTCTACAGAAAGAGGTTTCAGAACTGCTCAATCAAAACTGAGGTTCAACTCTGTTAGCTGAATGCACAGAACAGTAAGAAGTTTCACAGATTTCTTCTGTGCAGTTTTTATTTGAAAATATTCCTTTTCCACTATAGGCCTCTTAGCGCCCTGAATGTCCAATTGCATTTTCTACAGAAAGAGGGTTTCAGAACTGCTCAATCAAAAGTAAGGTTAAACTCTGTTAGTTGAAAGCACAGAACAGAAAGAAGTTTCACAGAATGCTTCTGTGTAGTTTTATTTGAAGGTATTACTTTTTCCGCTATAGGCCTCTTAGCGCTCCGAAGGTCCACTTGCATTTTCTACAGAAAGAGTGTTTCAGAACTGTTCAATCAAAATTAAGGTTCAACTGTGTTAGTTAAAGAACAGAACGTAAGAAGTTTCACAGATTGCTTCTGTGTAGTTTTTATTGAAGTTTCCTTTTTCCACATAGCTCTTAGCGCCCTGAATGTCCACTTGCATTTTCTACAGAAAGGTGTTTCAGAACTGCTCAATCAAAATAGGTTAACTCTGTTAGTTGAATGCACAGAACGTAAGAAGTTTCACAGATTTCTTTGTAGTTTTTATTTGAAATATTCCTTTTCCACTATAGGCCTCTTAGCGCCCTGAATGTCCATTGCATTTTCTACAGAAAGAGGTTTCAGAACTGCTCAATAAAATAAGGTTAACTCTTTAGTTAATGCACAGAACAGAAAATTTCACAGATGCTTCTGTGTAGTTTTTATTTGAAATATTCTTTTTCCCTATAGGCTCTTAGCGCCCTGAATGTCACTTGCATTTTCTACAGAAAGAGTGTTTCAGAACTGCTCAATAAAACTAAGGTTCAACTCTGTTAGTTGAATGCACAGAACAGTAAGAAGTTTCACAGATTGCTTCTGTGTAGTTTTTATTTGAAGATATTCCTTTTCCACTATAGGCCTCTTAGCGCCTGAATGTCCACTTGCATTTTCTACAGAAAGAGTGTTTCAGAACTGCTCAATCAAAATAAGGTTCAACTCGTTAGTTGAATGAACAGAACAGTAAGAAGTTTCACAGATTGCTTCTGTGAGTTTTTATTTGAAGTATCCTTTTTCCACTATAGGCCTCTTAGCGCCCTGAATGTCCACTTGCATTTCTACAGAAAGGGTGTTTCAGAACTGCTCAATCAAAGTAAGGTTCAACTCTGTTAGTTGAATGCAAAGAACAGAAGAAGTTTCACAGAATGCTTCTGTGAGTTTTATTTGAATATTACTTTTTCCTTAGGCCTCTTAGCGCCCGAAGTCACTTGCATTTTCTACAGAAAGAGTGTTTCAGAACTCTCAATAAAATAAGGTTCAATCGTTAGTTGAATGCACAGAACAGAAGAAGTTTCACAGATGCTTCTGTGTAGTTTTTATGTGAACTTTTCTTTTTCCCTATAGCTCTTAGCGCCCTGAATGTCCACTTGTATTTTCTACAGAAAGAGTGTTTCAGAACTGCTCAATCAAAACTGAGGTTCAACTCTGTTAGCTGAATGCACAGAACAGTAAGAAGTTTCACAGATTTCTTCTGTGCAGTTTTTATTTGAAAATATTCCTTTTCCACTATAGGCCTCTTAGCGCCCTGAATGTCCAATTGCATTTTCTACAGAAAGAGGGTTTCAGAACTGCTCAATCAAAAGTAAGGTTAAACTCTGTTAGTTGAAAGCACAGAACAGAAAGAAGTTTCACAGAATGCTTCTGTGTAGTTTTTATTTGAAGGTATTACTTTTTCCGCTATAGGCCTCTTAGCGCTCCGAAGGTCCACTTGCATTTTCTACAGAAAGAGTGTTTCAGAACTGTTCAATCAAAATTAAGGTTCAACTGTGTTAGTTTAAAGAACAGAACCGTAAGAAGTTTCACAGATTGCTTCTGTGTAGTTTTTATTTGAAGGTATTCCTTTTTCCACCATAGGCCTCTTAGCGCCCTGAATGTCCACTTGCATTTTCTACAGAAAGGGTGTTTCAGAACTGCTCAATCAAAAGTAAGGTTGAACTCTGTTAGTTGAATGCACAGAACTGTAAGAAGTTTCACAGATAGCTTCTTTGTAGTTTTTATTTGAACATATACCTTTTTCAACTATAGGCCTCTTAGCGCCCTGAATGTTCACTTGCATTTTCTGCAGAAAGAGTGTTTCATAACTGCTCAATATAAACTAAGGTTCAACTCTGTTAGTTGAATGCACAGAACAGTAAAAAGTTTCACAGATTGCTTCTGTGTAGTTTTTATTTGAACATATTCATTTTTCCGCTATAGGACTCTTAGCGCCCTGAATGTTCACTTGCATTTTCTACAGAAAGAGTGTTTCAGAACTGCTCAATAATAACTAAGGTTCAACTCGGTTAGTTGAATGCACAGAACAGTAAGAAGTTTCACAGATTGCTTCTGTGTGGTTTTTATTTGAAGATATTCCTTTTCCCACTATAGGCCTCTCAGCGCCCTGAATGTCCACTTGCATTTTCTACAGAAAGAGTGTTTCAGAACTGCTCAATAAAAACTACCGTTCAACTATGTTAGTTGAATGAACAGAACAGTAAGAAGTTTCGCAGATTGCTTCTGTGCAGTTTTTATTTGAAAATATTCCTTTTCCACTATAGGCCTCTTAGCTCCCTGAATGTCCAATTGCATTTTCTATAGAAAGGGTGTTTCAGAAGTGCTCAATCAAAAGTAAGGTTCAACTCTGTTAGATGAATGCAAAGAACAGAAAGAAATTTCACAGAATGCTTCTGTGAAGTTTGTATTTGAAGGTATTACTTTTTCCGCTGTAGGCCTCTTAGCGCTCCGAAGGTCCACTTGCATTTTCTACAGAAAGAGTGTTTCAGAACTTCTCAATCAAAAGTAAGGTTCAAATCCGTTAGTTGAATGCACAGAACAGAGAGAAGTTTCACAGATAGCTTCTGTGTAGTTTTTATGTGAACTTTTTCCTTTTTCCACTATAGTACTCTTAGCGCCCTGAATGTCCACTTGTATTTTCTACAGAAAGAGGGTTTCAGAACTGCTCAATCAAAACTGAGGTTCAACTCTGTTAGCTGAATGCACAGAACAGTAAGAAGTTTCACAGATTTCTTCTGTGCAGTTTTTATTTGAAAATATTCCTTTTCCACTATAGGCCTCTTAGCGCCCTGAATGTCCAATTGCATTTTCTACAGAAAGAGGGTTTCAGAACTGCTCAATCAAAAGTAAGGTTAAACTCTGTTAGTTGAAAGCACAGAACAGAAAGAAGTTTCACAGAATTCTTCTGTGTAGTTTTTATTTGAAGTATTCTTTTTCCCTAAGGCCTCTTAGCGCTGAATGTCCACTTATTTTCTACAGAAAGTGTTTCAGAATGTCAATCAAAATAAGTTCATTGTTATTAATGACAGAAAAAAAGTTTACAGATTGCTTTTGTTTTTTTTTGAAGTATTCCTTTTCCCTATAGGCCTCTTAGCGCCTGAATGTCCACTTGCATTTTCTACAGAAAGAGTGTTTCAGAACTGTTCAATCAAAATTAAGGTTCAACTGCGTTAGTTTAAAAACAGAACTGTAAGAAGTTTCACAGATTGCTTCTGTGTAGTTTTTATTTGAAGGTATCCTTTTTCCACCATAGGCTCTCAGCGCCCTGAATGTCCACTTGCATTTCTACAGAAAGGGTGTTTCAGAACTGCTCAATCTAAAGTAAGGTTGAACTCTGTTAGTTGAATGCACAGAACTGTATGAAGTTTCACAGACAGCTTCTTTGTAGTTTTTATTTGAACATATACCTTTTTCAACTATACGCCTCTTAGCGCCCTGAATGTTCACTTGCATTTTCTGCAGAAAGAGTGTTTCATAACTGCTCAATATAAACTAAGGTTCAACTTGTTAGTTGAATGCACAGAACAGTAAGAAGTTTCACAGATTGCTTCTGTGTAGTTTTTATTTGAACATATTCATTTTTCCGCTATAGGACTCTTAGCGCCCTGAATGTCCACTTGCATTTTCTACAGAAAGAGTGTTTCAGAACTGCTCAATCAAAACTGAGGTTCAACTCTGTTAGCTGAATGCACAGAACAGTAAGAAGTTTCACAGATTTCTTCTGTGCAGTTTTTATTTGAAAATATTCCTTTTCCACTATAGGCCTCTTAGCGCCCTGAATGTCCAATTGCATTTTCTACAGAAAGAGGGTTTCAGAACTGCTCAATCAAAAGTAAGGTTAAACTCTGTTAGTTGAAAGCACAGAACAGAAAGAAGTTTCACAGAATGCTTCTGTGTAGTTTTTATTTGAAGGTATTACTTTTTCCGCTATAGGCCTCTTAGCGCTCCGAAGGTCCACTTGCATTTTCTACAGAAAGAGTGTTTCAGAACTGTTCAATCAAAATTAAGGTTCAACTGTGTTAGTTTAAAGAACAGAACCGTAAGAAGTTTCACAGATTGCTTCTGTGTAGTTTTTATTTGAAGGTATTCCTTTTTCCACCATAGGCCTCTTAGCGCCCTGAATGTCCACTTGCATTTTCTACAGAAAGGGTGTTTCAGAACTGCTCAATCAAAAGTAAGGTTGAACTCTGTTAGTTGAATGCACAGAACTGTAAGAAGTTTCACAGATAGCTTCTTTGTAGTTTTTATTTGAACATATACCTTTTTCAACTATAGGCCTCTTAGCGCCCTGAATGTTCACTTGCATTTTCTGCAGAAAGAGTGTTTCATAACTGCTCAATATAAACTAAGGTTCAACTCTGTTAGTTGAATGCACAGAACAGTAAAAAGTTTCACAGATTGCTTCTGTGTAGTTTTTATTTGAACATATTCATTTTTCCGCTATAGGACTCTTAGCGCCCTGAATGTTCACTTGCATTTTCTACAGAAAGAGTGTTTCAGAACTGCTCAATAATAACTAAGGTTCAACTCGGTTAGTTGAATGCACAGAACAGTAAGAAGTTTCACAGATTGCTTCTGTGTGGTTTTTATTTGAAGATATTCCTTTTCCCACTATAGGCCTCTCAGCGCCCTGAATGTCCACTTGCATTTTCTACAGAAAGAGTGTTTCAGAACTGCTCAATAAAAACTACCGTTCAACTATGTTAGTTGAATGAACAGAACAGTAAGAAGTTTCGCAGATTGCTTCTGTGCAGTTTTTATTTGAAAATATTCCTTTTTCCACTATAGGCCTCTTAGCTCCCTGAATGTCCAATTGCATTTTCTATAGAAAGGGTGTTTCAGAAGTGCTCAATCAAAAGTAAGGTTCAACTCTGTTAGATGAATGCAAAGAACAGAAAGAAATTTCACAGAATGCTTCTGTGAAGTTTGTATTTGAAGGTATTACTTTTTCCGCTGTAGGCCTCTTAGCGCTCCGAAGGTCCACTTGCATTTTCTACAGAAAGAGTGTTTCAGAACTTCTCAATCAAAAGTAAGGTTCAAATCCGTTAGTTGAATGCACAGAACAGAGAGAAGTTTCACAGATAGCTTCTGTGTAGTTTTTATGTGAACTTTTTCCTTTTTCCACTATAGTACTCTTAGCGCCCTGAATGTCCACTTGTATTTTCTACAGAAAGAGTGTTTCAGAACTGCTCAATCAAAACTGAGGTTCAACTCTGTTAGCTGAATGCACAGAACAGTAAGAAGTTTCACAGATTTCTTCTGTGCAGTTTTTATTTGAAAATATTCCTTTTCCACTATAGGCCTCTTAGCGCCCTGAATGTCCAATTGCATTTTACAGAAAGAGGTTTCAGAACTGCTCAATCAAAAGTAAGGTTAAACTCTGTTAGTTAATGCACAGAACAGAAAGAAGTTTCACAGAATGCTTCTGTGTAGTTTTTATTTGAAGATATTCTTTTTCCACTAAGGCCTCTTAGCGCCCTGAATGTCCACTTGTATTTTCTACAGAAAGAGTGTTCAGAACTGCTCAATCAAATAAGGTTCAACTCTGTTAGTTGAATGCACAGAACAGAAAGAAGTTTCACAGATTGCTTCTTGTAGTTTTTTTTTGAAGATATTCCTTTTCCACTATAGGCCTCTTAGCGCCATGAATGTCCACTTGCATTTTCTACAGAAAGAGTGTTTCAGAACTGTTCAATCAAAATTAAGGTTCAACTGCGTTAGTTTAAAAACAGAACTGTAAGAAGTTTCACAGATTGCTTCTGTGTAGTTTTTATTTGAAGGTAATCCTTTTTCCACCATAGGCATCTTAGCGCCCTGAATGTCCACTTGCATTATCTACAGAAAGGGTGTTTCAGAACTGCTCAATCAAAAGTAAGGTTGAACTCTGTTAGTTGAATGCACAGAACTGTAAGAAGTTTCACAGATAGCTTCTTTGTAGTTTTTATTTGAACATATACCTTTTTCAACTATAGGCCTCTTAGCGCCCTGAATGTTCACTTGCATTTTCTGCAGAAAGAGTGTTTCATAACTGCTCAATATAAACTAAGGTTCAACTCTGTTAGTTGAATGCACAGAACAGTAAAAAGTTTCACAGATTGCTTCTGTGTAGTTTTTATTTGAACATATTCATTTTTCCGCTATAGGACTCTTAGCGCCCTGAATGTTCACTTGCATTTTCTACAGAAAGAGTGTTTCAGAACTGCTCAATAATAACTAAGGTTCAACTCGGTTAGTTGAATGCACAGAACAGTAAGAAGTTTCACAGATTGCTTCTGTGTGGTTTTTATTTGAAGATATTCCTTTTCCCACTATAGCCTCTCAGCGCCCTG
>NW_022097598.1:0-11018 GCF_006542625.1 Nomascus leucogenys
GTGTTTCAGAACTGCTCAATCAAACTAAGGTTCAACTCTGTTAGTTGAATGCACAGAACAGAAGAAGTTTCACAGATATCTTCTGTGTAGTTTTTTTTGAATATTCCTTTTTCCACTATAGGCCTCTTAGCGCCCTGAATGTCCACTTGCATTTTCTACAGAAAGAGTGTTTCAGAACTGCTCAATCAAAACTAAGGTTCAACTCTGTTAGTTGAAAGCACAGAACAGAAAGAAGTTTCACAGATTGCTTCTTTGTAGTTTTTTTTGAAGATATTCCTTTCCACTATAGGCCTCTTAGCGCCCTGAATGTCCACTTGCATTTTCTACAGAAAGAGTGTTTCAGAACTGTCAATCAAAATTAAGGTTCAACTCTGTTAGTTGAAAGCACAGAACCGTAAGAAGTTTCACAGATTGCTTCTGTGTATTTTTTATTTGAATATTCCTTTTTCCACTATAGGCCTCTTAGCGCCCTGAATGTCCACTTGCATTTTCTACAGAAAGAGTGTTTCAGAACTGCTCAATCAAAATAAGGTTGAACTCTGTTAGTTGAATGCACAGAACAGTAAGAAGTTTCACAGATTTCTTCTGTGTAGTTTTTATTTGAACATATACCTTTTCCTATAGGCCTCTTAGCGCCCTGAATGTCCACTTGCATTTTCTACAGAAAGAGTGTTTCAGAACTGCTCAATAAAAACTAAGGTTCAACTCTGTTAGTTGAATGCACAGAACAGTAAGAAGTTTCACAGATTTCTTCTGTGTAGTTTTTATTTGAACATATTCATTTTTCCGCTATAGGCCTCTTAGCGCCCTGAATGTCCTTGCATTTTCTACAGAAAGAGTGTTTCAGAACTGCTCAATAAAACTAAGGTTCAACTCTGTTAGTTGAATGCACAGAACAGTAAGAAGTTTCACAGAATGCTTCTGTGTAGTTTTTATTTCAAGATATTCCTTTTTCCAGTATAGGCCTCTTAGCACTCCGAATGTCCACTTGCATTTTCTACAGAAAGAGTGTTTCAGAACTGCTCAATCAAAAGTAAGGTTCAACTCTGTTAGTTGAATGCACAGAACAGAAGAAGTTTCACAGAATTTGTGTAGTTTTTTTTGTAACTTTTTTTTCCACTATAGGCCTCTTAGCGCCCGAATGTCCACTTGCATTTTCTACAGAAAGAGTGTTTCAGAACTGCTCAATCAAAAGTAAGGTTCAAGTCTGTTAGTTGAATGCACAGAACAGAAGAAGTTTCACAGATTTCTTCTGTAGTTTTTATTGAACTTTCTTTTTTCCACTATAGGCCTCTTAGCGCCTGAATGTCCACTTGCATTTTCTACAGAAAGAGTGTTTCAGAACTGCAATCAAAATAAGAGGTTCAACTCTGTTAGTTGAATGCACAGAACAGTAAGAAGTTTCACAGATTTCTTCTGTGCAGTTTTTATTTGAATATTCCTTTTTCCACTATAGGCCTCACAGCGCCCTGAATGTCCAATTGCATTTTCTACAGAAAGAGTGTTTCAGAACTGCTCAATCAAAATAAGGTTAACTCTGTTAGTTGAATGCACAGAACAGAAGAGAAGTTTCACAGATGCTTCTGTGTAGTTTTTTTGAAATTACTTTTTCCGCTATAGGCCTCTTAGCGCCCGAAGTCCACTTGCATTTTCTACAGAAAGAGTGTTTCAGAACTTCTCAATCAAAAGTAAGGTTCAACTCCGTTAGTTGAATGCACAGAACAGAGAAGTTTCACAGATTCTTCTGTGAGTTTTTATTTGAACTTTCCTTTTTCCACTATAGGCCTCTTAGCGCCCTGAATGTCCACTTGTATTTTCTACAGAAAGAGTGTTTCAGAACTGCTCAATCAAAAGAAGGTTCAACTCTGTTAGTTGAATGCACAGAACAGTAAGAAGTTTCACAGATTTCTTCTGTGAGTTTTTATTTGAAATATTCCTTTTCCACTATAGGCCTCTTAGCGCCCTGAATGTCCACTTGCATTTTCTACAGAAAGAGTGTTTCAGAACTGCTCAATCAAAAGTAAGGTTAACTCTGTTAGTTGAATGCACAGAACAGAAAGAAGTTTCACAGATGCTTCTGTGTAGTTTTTTTTGAAGATATTCTTTTTCACTATGGCCTCTTAGCGCCCGAAGTCCACTTGCATTTTCTACAGAAAGAGTGTTTCAGAACTGCTCAATCAAAAGTAAGGTTCAACTCTGTTAGTTGAATGCACAGAACAGAAAGAAGTTTCACAGATTGCTTCTGTGTAGTTTTTATTTGAATATTCCTTTTTCACTATAGGCCTCTTAGCGCCCTGAATGTCCACTTGCATTTTCTACAGAAAGAGTGTTTCAGAACTGCTCAATCAAATAAGGTTCAACTCTGTTAGTTGAATGCACAGAACAGAAGAAGTTTCACAGATTATCTTCTGTGTAGTTTTTTTTGAATATTCCTTTTTCCACTATAGGCCTCTTAGCGCCCTGAATGTCCACTTGCATTTTCTACAGAAAGAGTGTTTCAGAACTGCTCAATCAAAACTAAGGTTCAACTCTGTTAGTTGAATGCACAGAACAGAAAGAAGTTTCACAGATTGCTTCTGTAGTTTTTATTTGAAATATTCCTTTTCCACTATAGGCCTCTTAGCCCTGAATGTCCACTTGCATTTTCTACAGAAAGAGTGTTTCAGAACTGCTCAATCAAAATAAGGTTCAACTCTGTTAGTTGAATGCAAGAACAGTAAGAAGTTTCACAGATTGCTTCTGTGTTTTTTTTATTTGAAGATATTCCTTTTTCCACTATAGGCCTCTTAGCGCCCTGAATGTCCACTTGCATTTTCTACAGAAAGAGTGTTTCAGAACTGCTCAATCAAAAGTAAGGTTCAAATCTGTTAGTTGAATGCACAGAACAGTAAGAAGTTTCACAGATAGCTTCTGTGTAGTTTTTATTTGAACATATTCCTTTTCCACTATAGGCCTCTTAGCGCCCTGAATGTCCACTTGCATTTTCTACAGAAAGAGTGTTTCAGAACTGCTCAATAAAACTAAGGTTCAACTCTGTTAGTTGAATGCACAGAACAGTAAGAAGTTTCACAGATTTCTTCTGTGTAGTTTTTATTTGAAAATTCCTTTTTCCACTATAGGCCTCTTAGCGCCCTGAATGTCCTTGCATTTTCTACAGAAAGAGTGTTTCAGAACTGCTCAATCAAAATAAGGTTCAACTCTGTTAGTTGAATGCACAGAACAGTAAGAAGTTTCACAGATTGCTTCTGTGTAGTTTTTATTTGAAAATATTCCTTTTTCCACTATAGGCCTCTTAGCGCCCTGAATGTCCACTTGCATTTTCTACAGAAAGGTTGTTTCAGAACTGCTCAATCAAAAGTAAGGTTCAACTCTGTTAGTTGAATGCACAGAACAGAAGAAGTTTCACAGATGCTTCTGTGTAGTTTTTATTTGAAGATATTCCTTTTTCCACTATAGGCCTCTTAGCGCCCTGAATGTCCACTTGCATTTTCTACAGAAAGAGTGTTTCAGAACTGCTCAATCAAAAGTAAGGTTCAACTCTGTTAGTTGAATGCACAGAACAGAAGAAGTTTCACAGATTTCTTCTGTAGTTTTTATTTGAACTATTCTTTTTCCACTATAGGCCTCTTAGCGCCCTGAATGTCCACTTGCATTTTCTACAGAAAGAGTGTTTCAGAACTGCTCAATCAAAACTAAGGTTCAACTCTGTTAGTTGAATGCACAGAACAGTAAGAAGTTTCACAGATTGCTTCTGTGTAGTTTTTATTTGAAATATTCCTTTTCCACTATAGGCCTCTTAGCGCCCTGAATGTCCACTTGCATTTTCTACAGAAAGAGTGTTTCAGAACTGCTCAATCAAAATAAGGTTCAACTCTGTTAGTTGAATGCACAGAACAGAAAGAAGTTTCACAGAATCTTCTGTGTAGTTTTATTTGAAATATTCCTTTTTCCGCTATAGGCCTCTTAGCGCTCCGAATGTCCACTTGCATTTTCTACAGAAAGAGTGTTTCAGAACTGCTCAATCAAAAGTAAGGTTCAACTCTGTTAGTTGAATGCACAGAACAGAAGAAGTTTCACAGATAGCTTCTGTGTAGTTTTTATTGAACTTTCCTTTTTCCACTATAGGCCTCTTAGCGCCCTGAATGTCCACTTGTATTTTCTACAGAAAGAGTGTTTCAGAACTGCTCAATCAAAACTAAGGTTCAACTCTGTTAGTTGAATGCACAGAACAGTAAGAAGTTTCACAGATTTCTTCTGTGCAGTTTTTATTTGAAATATTCCTTTTCCACTATAGGCCTCTTAGCGCCCTGAATGTCCACTTGCATTTTCTACAGAAAGAGTGTTTCAGAACTGCTCAATCAAAATAAGGTTCAACTCTGTTAGTTGAATGCACAGAACAGAAAGAAGTTTCACAGATGCTTCTGTGTAGTTTTTATTTGAATATTCTTTTTCCGCTATAGGCCTCTTAGCGCTCCGAAGTCCACTTGCATTTTCTACAGAAAGAGTGTTTCAGAACTGCTCAATCAAAAGTAAGGTTCAACTCTGTTAGTTGAATGCACAGAACAGAAGAAGTTTCACAGATTGCTTCTGTGTAGTTTTTTTTGAATATTCCTTTTTCCACTATAGGCCTCTTAGCGCCCTGAATGTCCACTTGCATTTTCTACAGAAAGAGTGTTTCAGAACTGCTCAATCAAAATAAGGTTCAACTCTGTTAGTTGAATGCACAGAACAGAAGAAGTTTCACAGATTCTTCTGTGTAGTTTTTATTTGAAATATTCCTTTTTCCACTATAGGCCTCTTAGCGCCCTGAATGTCCACTTGCATTTTCTACAGAAAGAGTGTTTCAGAACTGCTCAATCAAAATAAGGTTCAACTCTGTTAGTTGAATGCACAGAACAGAAGAAGTTTCACAGATTGCTTCTGTGTAGTTTTTATTTGAAGATATTCCTTTTTCCACTATAGGCCTCTTAGCGCTCCTGAATGTCCACTTGCATTTTCTACAGAAAGAGTGTTTCAGAACTGCTCAATCAAAATAAGGTTCAACTCTGTTTTGAATGCACAGAACAGAAGAAGTTTCACAGATTGCTTCTGTGTAGTTTTTTTTGAAGATATTCCTTTTTCCACTAGGCCTCTTAGCGCCCTGAATGTCCACTTGCATTTTCTACAGAAAGAGTGTTTCAGAACTGCTCAATCAAAATGTAAGGTTCAACTCTGTTAGTTGAATGCACAGAACAGTAAGAAGTTTCACAGATAGCTTCTTGTAGTTTTTATTTGAACATATTCCTTTTCCACTATAGGCCTCTTAGCGCCCTGAATGTCACTTGCATTTTCTACAGAAAGAGTGTTTCAGAACTGCTCAATCAAAACTAAGGTTCAACTCTGTTAGTTGAATGCACAGAACAGAAGAAGTTTCACAGATTTCTTCTGTGTAGTTTTTTTTGAAATATTCCTTTTTCCACTATAGGCCTCTTAGCGCCCTGAATGTCCACTTGCATTTTCTACAGAAAGAGTGTTTCAGAACTGCTCAATCAAAAAGGTTCAACTCTGTTAGTTGAATGCACAGAACAGTAAGAAGTTTCACAGATTGCTTCTGTGTAGTTTTTATTTGAAATATTCCTTTTTCCACTATAGGCCTCTTAGCGCCCTGAATGTCCACTTGCATTTTCTACAGAAAGAGTGTTTCAGAACTGCTCAATCAAAAGTAAGGTTCAACTCTGTTAGTTGAATGCACAGAACAGAAGAAGTTTCACAGATGCTTCTGTGTAGTTTTTATTTGAAATATTCCTTTTTCCACTATAGGCCTCTTAGCGCCCTGAATGTCCACTTGCATTTTCTACAGAAAGAGTGTTTCAGAACTGCTCAATCAAATAAGGTTCAACTCTGTTAGTTGAATGCACAGAACAGAAGAAGTTTCACAGATTTCTTCTGTGTAGTTTTTATTTGAAATATTCTTTTTCCACTATAGGCCTCTTAGCGCCCTGAATGTCCACTTGCATTTTCTACAGAAAGAGTGTTTCAGAACTGCTCAATCAAAACTAAGGTTCAACTCTGTTAGTTGAATGCACAGAACAGAAAGAAGTTTCACAGATTGCTTCTGTGCAGTTTTTATTTGAAATATTCCTTTTCCACTATAGGCCTCTTAGCGCCCTGAATGTCCACTTGCATTTTCTACAGAAAGAGTGTTTCAGAACTGCTCAATCAAAGTAAGGTTCAACTCTGTTAGTTGAATGCACAGAACAGAAAGAAGTTTCACAGAATCTTCTGTGTAGTTTTTTGAAATATTCCTATTTCCGCTATAGGCCTCTTAGCGCTCCGAATGTCCACTTGCATTTTCTACAGAAAGAGTGTTTCAGAACTGCTCAATCAAAAGTAAGGTTCAACTCTGTTAGTTGAATGCACAGAACAGAAAGAAGTTTCACAGATAGCTTCTGTGTAGTTTTTATTGAACATATTCCTTTTTCCACTATTGGCCTCTTAGCGCCCTGAATGTCCACTTGCATTTTCTACAGAAAGAGTGTTTCAGAACTGCTCAATCAAAATAAGGTTCAACTCTGTTAGTTGAATGCACAGAACAGTAAGAAGTTTCACAGATTTCTTCTGTAGTTTTTATTTGAAAATATTCCTTTTTCCACTATAGGCCTCTTAGCGCCCTGAATGTCCACTTGCATTTTCTACAGAAAGAGTGTTTCAGAACTGCTCAATCAAAATAAGGTTCAACTCTGTTAGTTGAATGCACAGAACAGAAAGAAGTTTCACAGAATGCTTCTGTGTAGTTTTTATTTGAAGTATTCTTTTTCCGCTATAGGCCTCTTAGCGCTCCGAAGTCCACTTGCATTTTCTACAGAAAGAGTGTTTCAGAACTGCTCAATCAAAAGTAAGGTTCAACTCTGTTAGTTGAATGCACAGAACAGAAGAAGTTTCACAGATGCTTCTGTGTAGTTTTATGTTGAACTATTCCTTTTTCCACTATAGGCCTCTTAGCGCCCTGAATGTCCACTTGCATTTTCTACAGAAAGAGTGTTTCAGAACTGCTCAATCAAAATAAGGTTCAACTCTGTTAGTTGAATGCACAGAACAGAAGAAGTTTCACAGATCTTCTGTAGTTTTTATTTGAAATATTCCTTTTTCCACTATAGGCCTCTTAGCGCCCTGAATGTCCACTTGCATTTTCTACAGAAAGAGTGTTTCAGAACTGCTCAATCAAAATAAGGTTCAACTCTGTTAGTTGAATGCACAGAACAGAAAGAAGTTTCACAGATGCTTCTGTGTAGTTTTTATTTGAAGATATTCCTTTTTCCACTATAGGCCTCTTAGCGCCCTGAATGTCCACTTGCATTTTCTACAGAAAGAGTGTTTCAGAACTGCTCAATCAAAAGTAAGGTTCAACTCTGTTAGTTGAATGCACAGAACAGAAGAAGTTTCACAGATTGCTTCTGTGTAGTTTTTTTTGAAGATATTCCTTTTTCCACTAGGCCTCTTAGCGCCCTGAATGTCCACTTGCATTTTCTACAGAAAGAGTGTTTCAGAACTGCTCAATCAAATAAGGTTCAACTCTGTTAGTTGAATGCACAGAACAGAAGAAGTTTCACAGATTCTTCTGTGTAGTTTTTATTTGAACCTATTCCTTTTCCACTATAGGCCTCTTAGCGCCCTGAATGTCCACTTGCATTTTCTACAGAAAGAGTGTTTCAGAACTGCTCAATCAAAACTAAGGTTCAACTCTGTTAGTTGAATGCACAGAACAGAAGAAGTTTCACAGATTGCTTCTGTGTAGTTTTTATTTGAAATATTCCTTTTTCCTATAGGCCTCTTAGCGCCCTGAATGTCCACTTGCATTTTCTACAGAAAGAGTGTTTCAGAACTGCTCAATCAAAATAAGGTTCAACTCTGTTAGTTGAAAGAACAGAAAGAAGAAGTTTCACAGATTGCTTCTGTGTAGTTTTTATTTGAAATATTCCTTTTTCCACTATAGGCCTCTTAGCGCCCTGAATGTCCACTTGCATTTTCTACAGAAAGGTGTTTCAGAACTGCTCAATCAAAAGTAAGGTTCAACTCTGTTAGTTGAATGCACAGAACAGTAAGAAGTTTCACAGATGCTTCTGTGTAGTTTTTATTTGAAATACCTTTTTCACTATAGGCCTCTTAGCGCCCTGAATGTCCACTTGCATTTTCTACAGAAAGAGTGTTTCAGACTGCTCAATCAAAATAAGGTTCAACTCTGTTAGTTGAATGCACAGAACAGTAAGAAGTTTCACAGATTTCTTCTGTGTAGTTTTTATTTGAACATATTCCTTTTTCCTATAGGCCTCTTAGCGCCCTGAATGTCCACTTGCATTTTCTACAGAAAGAGTGTTTCAGAACTGCTCAATCAAAACTAAGGTTCAACTCTGTTAGTTGAATGCACAGAACAGTAAGAAGTTTCACAGATTGCTTCTGTGCAGTTTTTATTTGAAATATTCCTTTTTCCATATAGGCCTCTTAGCGCCCTGAATGTCCACTTGCATTTTCTACAGAAAGAGTGTTTCAGAACTGCTCAATCAAAAGTAAGGTTCAACTCTGTTAGTTGAATGCACAGAACAGAAAGAAGTTTCACAGAATCTTCTGTGTAGTTTTTATTTGAAATATTCCTTTTTCCGCTATAGGCCTCTTAGCGCTCCGAAGTCCACTTGCATTTTCTACAGAAAGAGTGTTTCAGAACTGCTCAATCAAAAGTAAGGTTCAACTCTGTTAGTTGAATGCACAGAACAGAAGAAGTTTCACAGATAGCTTCTGTGTAGTTTTTATTGAACTATTCCTTTTTCCACTATAGGCCTCTTAGCGCCCTGAATGTCCACTTGCATTTTCTACAGAAAGAGTGTTTCAGAACTGCTCAATCAAAATAAGGTTCAACTCTGTTAGTTGAATGCACAGAACAGAAGAAGTTTCACAGATTTCTTCTGTGAGTTTTTATTTGAAATATTCCTTTTCCACTATAGGCCTCTTAGCGCCCTGAATGTCCACTTGCATTTTCTACAGAAAGAGTGTTTCAGAACTGCTCAATCAAAATAAGGTTCAACTCTGTTAGTTGAATGCACAGAACAGAAAGAAGTTTCACAGATGCTTCTGTGTAGTTTTATTTGAATATTCTTTTTCCGCTATAGGCCTCTTAGCGCTCCGAAGTCCACTTGCATTTTCTACAGAAAGAGTGTTTCAGAACTGCTCAATCAAAAAGGTTCAACTCTGTTAGTTGAATGCACAGAACAGAAAGAAGTTTCACAGATGCTTCTGTGTAGTTTTTATTTGAAGTATTCCTTTTTCCACTATAGGCCTCTTAGCGCCCTGAATGTCCACTTGCATTTTCTACAGAAAGAGTGTTTCAGAACTGCTCAATCAAAATAAGGTTCAACTCTGTTAGTTGAATGCACAGAACAGAAGAAGTTTCACAGATCTTCTGTGTAGTTTTTTTTGAAATATTCCTTTTTCCACTATAGGCCTCTTAGCGCCCTGAATGTCCACTTGCATTTTCTACAGAAAGAGTGTTTCAGAACTGCTCAATCAAAAGTAAGGTTCAACTCTGTTAGTTGAATGCACAGAACAGAAGAAGTTTCACAGATTTCTGTGTAGTTTTTATTTGAAGATATTCTTTTTCCACTATAGGCCTCTTAGCGCCCGAATGTCCACTTGCATTTTCTACAGAAAGAGTGTTTCAGAACTGCTCAATCAAAAGTAAGGTTCAACTCTGTTAGTTGAATGCACAGAACAGAGAAGTTTCACAGATTGCTTCTGTGTAGTTTTTTTTGAAGATATTCCTTTTTCCACTAGGCCTCTTAGCGCCCTGAATGTCCACTTGCATTTTCTACAGAAAGAGTGTTTCAGAACTGCTCAATCAAATAAGGTTCAACTCTGTTAGTTGAATGCACAGAACAGAAGAAGTTTCACAGATTCTTCTGTGTAGTTTTTATTTGAATATTCCTTTTTCCACTATAGGCCTCTTAGCGCCCTGAATGTCCACTTGCATTTTCTACAGAAAGAGTGTTTCAGAACTGCTCAATCAAAACTAAGGTTCAACTCTGTTAGTTGAATGCACAGAACAGAAAGAAGTTTCACAGATTGCTTCTGTGTAGTTTTTATTTGAAGATATTAATTTTTCCACTATAGGCCTCTTAGCGCCATGAATGTCCACTTGCATTTTCTACAGAAAGAGTGTTTCAGAACTGCTCAATCAAAATAAGGTTCAACTCTGTTAGTTGAATGCACAGAACAGAAGAAGTTTCACAGATTGCTTCTGTGTAGTTTTTATTTGAATATTCCTTTTTCCACTATAGGCCTCTTAGCGCCCTGAATGTCCACTTGCATTTTCTACAGAAAGAGTGTTTCAGAACTGCTCAATCAAAATTAAGGTTCAACTCTGTTAGTTGAATGCACAGAACAGAAGAAGTTTCACAGATGCTTCTGTGTAGTTTTTATTTGAATATTCCTTTTTCCACTATAGGCCTCTTAGCGCCCTGAATGTCCACTTGCATTTTCTACAGAAAGAGTGTTTCAGAACTGCTCAATCAAAATAAGGTTCAACTCTGTTAGTTGAATGCACAGAACAGAAGAAGTTTCACAGATTTCTTCTGTGTAGTTTTTATTTGAACATTTTTTTTCCACTATAGGCCTCTTAGCGCCCTGAATGTCCACTTGCATTTTCTACAGAAAGAGTGTTTCAGAACTGCTCAATCAAAACTAAGGTTCAACTCTGTTAGTTGAATGCACAGAACAGTAAGAAGTTTCACAGATTGCTTCTGTGTAGTTTTTATTTGAAAATATTCCTTTTTCCTGTATAGGCCTCTTAGCGCCCTGAATGTCCACTTGCATTTTCTACAGAAAGAGTGTTTCATAACTGCTCAATCAAAAGTAAGGTTCAACTCTGTTAGTTGAATGCACAGAACAGAAAGAAGTTTCACAGATCTTCTGTGTAGTTTTATTTGAATATTCCTTTTTCCGCTATAGGCCTCTTAGCGCCCGAAGTCCACTTGCATTTTCTACAGAAAGTG
>NW_022097599.1:0-43981 GCF_006542625.1 Nomascus leucogenys
GAGGCAGGAGAATGGCGTGAACCCAGGAGGCGGAGCTTGCAGTGAGCCGAGATCACGCCACTGCACTCCAGCCTGGGTGACAGAGCGAGACTCCGTTTCAAAAAAAAAAAAAAAAGCAATCTTGCATTAGCTAGGGGCGACTGTGTCGGACAGCACAATTCGGAAGGGTGCTTCTTATCCCCACTGCTCAGTTAAAATGTGAACATATGCCTGCGTGGAACATTCCCTTTTTCTGTTTTAAAGAAAGTGAATTGTTTTCTCAGCAGTTAGTTGGTGTTAGCATAATGCCTTCCTGTGTAGGCTGCAGTGTTAGAATTCTCTTTACAAGCCTTGTAATAATTTTCAGGAATGATCACTTTTATTATAGTATTTTTAGTGCCACTAGAGGGTTTTTACAGTGTGAAATCTCTTAAAAGGACAGTCAAAAACATACTGTGTTTCTTGTGGGACACAGGGTTGGGCATTTAAGTAGCTAGTAGTGTCCTTGAGACAGATTCTATGAAATTAGAATTGTCCAGGAGAAACCCAGGTCAAAGGTCACTTTGTGTCGGTTCAAACACGTACTATATTGGTATTTCATGTTTGGGCCTTTATACTTTGTATATTTTGTGAAATAACTAAATCTACATGATTCATTTCTATGTTGTAGCCCCTCACACTTAATTAGGGGGTCCCAGTGGAGCTTCCTCTCCCTTTCTGTATCTGTTTAGAGCGTCTGGGTGTGTATTCATTTCTCTGTCGTGTGCCATGTGACTTTGGCAAGGTCCTTAGATTGCCTGGTTTTTAAAATGGGAATAATGAGAGCATTTATCCCAGAAAGCTCTGGTGAGGGTTAACATGAGATATTTCAGTTGAATAGATCAGCACAGTGCCTCCTGGTACATGGTAAGTGCTAAAGAAGCATTACCTATCACCAGCACCATTACTCATTTTCTTTGTGAATTTTAGCAACTTAAAGCAGAGCAGGACAAATTTTAGGAATGGATTTATTTCTTTGACATTTGGAGATTGGAGCTTTAAAAGCATTCCTTATTCTTCCCAAAATCGTAAATTAAAAATTCTTGTTTCTTGCCAACCAATATCTTTAAGTCTCATGTTCCCTGTTCCCCTCCACGGTTTCATCCTGGGATTGATCATCTCTTCACTTTTGTTTTGATTTGTTTATTTGAGACAAAGTCTATGGTCTGTACCCCAGGCTGGAATGCAGTGGTGTAATCTCGGCTCACTGCAACCCTTTGCCTGCCAGGCTCAAGCGATCCTCCCACCTCAGCCTCCCAAGTAGCTGGGATTACAGGTGCACATCACCATACCTGGCTAATTTTTGTATTTTGTAGAGATGTGTCTTTTACCATGTTTTCCCAAGCTGAGCTCAAGCGATCCGCCTGCCTCGGCCTCGCCAAAGTACTGCGATTACAGGGCATGAGCCACCACACCAACCAACATCTGTTTCACTTTGGGTAAATTATTTTAATAAGAACTCTGGTTAGAGCATGACTATTAAAGAGAAACTTCCTAAATGCATTTTACAAAGTGCTTTTTCTCTTTCTCGCATTTTCTGAAACACTGGTTCTTTGAATAAACCTCAGATACCATGTATGATTTGTCTGAAATACCTAAAATCTGCAGACTTTTTTCTCTTCTACTTTTTGGTTCCATTATGTGAAATATCAAAGAATAGATTAACCAGAATACGAATGGACAGGCATGCAAGAAAAAACTGGAGGTTTCCACTTGCTCCTAATACCATCTATTTCTTCACCTTTTCACTTAATACTCACTTACTGATTATGCAGAGGTGATATTTAAGAGCAAATCCGTTTAATAAACCTTTGTTAAGTAATATTTAAAGGGAGTGTTTATTTTTTCAGAAATTCACCCAGGATTTCTGTGATCGCGGTTCTTTGGCTTTGGCACCCGGTTGTCCCAATTTGTTCCAGGGTATTTTACTGCATATGCAATGTCTTTCTCGTTTGCTGCCTATAAATCAAAGGAAACAGTTCGTTTCATTCAATTTTGCCTGATAGGGAAGCCCCCAAAGATACAAAATTCCTCTTCAACGTTAGTGTATTTATTAAAAATAAAAAAGGAAATTGTCTTTTTATTCTCCGTCCTGATCCCAAGTTTGATTGACTTGTATTGCAGAGTCATAAAAGGGATTTAAATTCAGAGTTGAAAAGTCTCCTTGAAATTGATTTCACCCATCTTCTTGTATACAAATAGGATATTGAGAGGGTGGAAAAATACTGAACTGAAATTTTCAATTTTGAATGTGAGCTTTCCCAAAGTCATGAAGCGGCTTTTTCCGTCTGGAACTCTGTCAGATGGATCTTATAGCATAATTGGTCCAGAGCCCAGAGGAGGTTTTTGAAAAAGCATAGCCAAAAAAGAGAAAGGAAACAAACCCTACTTTTTTAATAGCTGCAGTTTCTTCATCAGGAAAAGACTTTGGTTGAATAGCTCTTCTTCCCAAAAGGCAAAACATTTTTCCCCATATAATTAATTTAAGAAATTGCTTTTAGAGCTGTTTAAACAGACCTAGAGATAAGTACTTTAGCCATCTTGATGTGCTCTAGTGAAAATTTTTATGTGGTTATAATTTTTTAATTAAATCACTTTATTTTAAGATTGTAATAGCCCTTTTAAATTATTTTCCTTGAGACTCGTATTGTGTTATTTCAAGTTAATAACTCCTCTTCAAGCAAAGCAAAATGCACATATTTTTCTTCTGATGATTTCTTTCTGCAATTGAGAGAGAACAAAGCCAGCCTCATTCTTGCTGGGAAAAGAAGCAAATCTAACACCTAATAAAAATGGAGATAACAAAAGGAACCTGTAGCCCTGGGATATTCTGACTAGCAACATTAAAGTGGTTGCCTGGGCAATACTAACCCCAATTCCTTGAGTTTTTTTTTTTCTTTGGAAATGCCAGGGACAGGCCTACATTGATTGAATCAAACAAAGCTGATGAGAGCCTGTGTTTGAGGGGGAAGGAAATGTTCCTACAGTGAGGAAGAGAGCAGTATATTTGGTATTTTTCTACCCAAAGCATATTTGTCCCCGAATACACATGCATGATTATAGAGCCATCCTGAACAGGTGCTAAAGACAAAGTCTTTCTCATTGTGCAGAGACAACTTACCATAGATTTAATTTATTAATTAATTTATTAATTAGCCTTTACTTAGATGTGCTCACACCGACTTATGGAAAAGTTCTTTTTTAGAATTGTTTTGGGAAGCAGAGTTGAGGTTGAAGCCATGCTCACATCCATGTTAAAACAATGATTTTTTTTTTTTTTTGAGACGAGTCTTGCTCTGTCACCAGGCTGGAGTGGTGCAATGGTGCGATCTCCGCGCACTGCAACTTCTGCTTCCCAGGTTCAAGCGATTCTCGTGTCTCAGCCTCCTGAGTAGCTGGGATTACAGGCATGCACCACCACACCCAGCTAATTTTTTCTATTTTTAGTAGAGATGAGTTTCACCATGTTGCCCAGGCTGGTCTCGAACTCCTGAGCTCAGACAATCCGCCTGCCTCTGCCTTCCAAAGTGCTGGGATTACAGGTGTGAGCCACCTCACCAGTCACATGTGTCCTTTTTAATCGGGATCACAAATAGCTGCAGGGTGTTTAGCATATTACTTTCTTTGCTGTAAGCAGCATTTGACTCTTGAGTCTTGAACTCTGCCAACAATCTAATCTACGGATGTGAGGCAACAGGGTACAGGGTTTCTAACTGCCCTAGAGAATGTGTCTTTAAAAAGTTTTGTGTTTGCTATTGTACTGGTTCAAAAGTATGCAGAAATGCTTATTAAACACCTTCTGTGTTCTAGTGCTGGGAACGCTAAGATGGACGACTAGTCCTTGTCTTCATGGAGCCCTCAATCTAGTGGGTGAGGCAGACATGTGTAAGCTAATGATTGCAAAGAGATATGATGCATGCTACAAGATGAAGATGTGAACCAAGTCAATGGGAACATGAAAGATGAATCAATTAATTTTGCCTGGAGGGCCCTCTGAGAGGGAGATGAGGCTTGAGCTTAAAAGGAGTAGAAATTGACAAGTAGATAAGGAGTAAAGAGCAAACCAGCAGCAGACAAAATTTGAGAGATGTCAGGGTCCAGACCAGGAAGGACATACTTCGTTATACATACTAAGAAGTCTGGGTTTTATACCCTAGGGCAGTAGTTATTAAATGGGGCCCCTGGACCAGCACCACCACCATCACCTGCAAACATGTTGGAAAGGCAACTCGTTAGCCTCCACCCCACACTTACTGAGTCAGAAAACTCTGGGAATGGAGCCCCATCATGTGCATTTTAAACAGTCTTCCAAAGGAGTCTGATGTGTGCTCAAATCTGAGAAGGCTGCTCTTGGTGATGAAGAGCCATGAATAGGTTTGAGTGGGGAAATGGCGTGGGCCCATCTAGATGTTTAGAAAGGTGGCTCTGGCCGTAATATGGAGGGTGAATTAGAATTGGGAGAAGGAGTGGAGGTGAGCGGAGGCAGTGAGACAGTTAGGAAGCTATGGTATCAGTGGAGGCCATGATAAGTCATGATAAATCATGATAAAGTATGAGACATTGCTAGCCATGGCAGCCAGAGAGATGACCTTGCGTTGCTGTAACATGCAGGGTCTTAAAGACATTTAGGTTGTTGAGAAGCTTCACACCCCATTATCTAAACCAGTGGCTAAAGAGCTCTGAGGCTGCCAAGGAATTATGCAAAGGACTTATGAATCCATGTACACACCTAGACTAAATAAATCATGGAGCTCATACACATGTGAACTACCATTCTCAATATATACAGTTTTTATGAGTAATATTTTACACATTCATTTTAAAATAATAACTTCCAATTTTTTTTTTTGAGACAGGGTCTTGCTATGTCACTCAGGCTGGAGTGCAGTGGCATGATCTCAGCTCACTGCAACCTCCACCTCCTGGGCTCAAGCGATTCTCGTGCCTCAGCCTCCAGAATAGCTGGGCTACAGGCGCCTGCCACCATGCCTGGCTAATTTTTGTATTTTTAGTAGAGACAGGGTTTTGCCCTGTTGGCCAAGCTGGTCTCCAACTCCTGGCTTCAAGTGATCTGCCCACCTCAGCCTCCCAAAGTGCTGGGATTACAGGTGTGAGCCACTGCTCCATAACTTCCAAATTCTTAGTAATGCTGTCTCATTATTTTTGCATCAGATACTAAAATACAACTACCACTCTAAGGGATACTGAAAGTTTTGAAAATACCATAAGGGAGTTGTCATCTTGAAAAAGTTCAAAACCATTGATTGGGTGCCTAGAATGCCACTTGTTTATAATTATTGATGTTTGACAGTGTCAGGAGACTCTGTACTGCATTTGAGGTTCACATGCATGTGGAAATTTTAATACTGTTTTTGGTCCTCTGATTTTTTTTTCTCTTTATTGGGGTTGAGTTTGTAAGCTCAGCACTCAAGAGATTGTTTAGTTCCTCTTAGTATTTGCATATGATTAGGGTAGTGGCCACTAAGTAAGTGACGATTCTTACATTAGAGCTTTCCAGTCTAAAACACCCAGATCTCCCAAAGGTATGATTAACTGAAAGATTAACTTAGTTTACAACCTAATTATAATTTCCTTTACAAAGGAGAGATCTCTTTATTAAAACAGATAACATTAAAAAGCAGACAGCCCCACCAAGTAAATTACTAAAGAAAATATACGCCTAAGTACATTTGCTACATTTTCACCCATCCTTAAATCTTATCAGTCATTGTCTAATCTTTGTTTTTCTTAAAGCTTTGTAGAAAAAATTGTTTTCAGCATTGGAATCATTATACTTCTAATCACAGCCCCTGACTGCTCTGTCTGGCTAGCGCCGTAACTTTTCCCAAAGCTCCTGGCTTTCAGAGCCACTAGGATTAGATCTGCTTGTATGGCTGGTGGGATTTATTAAACAAATGGACTTTCCAGGACAGATGGCTCCTCTGCTCTCACCTACCCACTGCAAGGCTGAGACTATCGGGCTCATCTCCCCTTTGCTTAAAAATCGAAGACCCATTCTGAATTTTCTTCAGTAGGGGGTTGGAATGTTTATACCAGGAGAGCCTCACCTCCTGCTATTTACTGCTGCGTTCACCAGGAACCTCGCTTGTCTTCCTGCTTTGTGTCACACCATCTATCTTTCTATGTAACAGCAATCATTACAGAAAGCACTTTTTTTTTTTTTTTGAGACAGAGTCTTGCTCTGTCACCAGGCTGGAGTGCAGTGGCGTGATCTTGGCTCACTGCAACCTCTACCTCTACCTTGCTGGGACCACAGGCGCATGCCACCACACCTGGCTAATTTTTTATATTTTTAGTAGAGATGGGGTTTCACCATGTTGGCCAGGATGGTCTCCATCTCTTGACCTCGTGATCCGCCTGCCTCGGCCTCCCAAAGTGCTGGGATTACAGGCATGAGCCACCGCGCCCTGCCACAGAAAGCACTTACAGACATATATGATGAGTTTATATCAGCACCACAATGTGACTTTATATTATGCTTGTTTTACGGTTCTCCAGAGAAAGAGAACTACAGCATGTGTGTGTCTATACATATATATGTACAGACATGCACACACACACACACACACACACACACACACACACACACGAGAGAGAGAGAGAGGGAGAGAAGAGATTGAGATTTTAGGGAATTGAATCAAGTGATTGTGGAGGCTGTCAGATTCAGAATCTGCTGGGCATACCTGCACGCTACAGACCCAGGAAAGAGTCCATGTTGCAGCTTGAGTCCAAAAGCAGTCTGGAGGCACAATTCCCTCTTCCTTGGAAGATCTCGGTCTTTTTTAGAATTTAATTTTTTATTTTTGAGATAGTATCGCTCTGTCACCCAGATTGGAGTGCAGTGACGCAATCACAGCTCACTGCAACCTCAAATTCCTGGACTCAAGTGATCCTCCCAACTCAGCCTCCCAAGTAGCTAGGACTACAGGGTACTAGCTGTGGCCACTTTGTTCATGAGTCCACTGGGCAATGACAGAGGTGGCTGGGGAAAGAGGCTGACTGGTATTCACAACATGGGTCCTCTTGGCCGGTCCGAAGATAGTGAGTTATCTCAATGGATTGTGCACCGTCAATTACAGGTAGAACTCCTTGTTCCACTTTTCCCCCCTTCTCACTACTGCATTTGACTACTTTTTTAAAAATTAAAAACAAAACTAAAATGGGTCATCTTACCCACTTGGTTACCTAAGTTCTCCTCTGCTGAGGTCATCCTTTAGTGAGAATTCACACGGGACACAAATATCTTCACATATTTCATCCATTCAGATCTATTTCATATTCACATATTTCATCCATTCAGGTCTACCCACACATTTCTTCCCCAGACTTCCTTGTCATCGATTTTCCAAACATGCTCCTTCCAAGTCCTTGACCGTCCAACCAAACCATTGGCTATAGCTCATGAGTTGGTATATAATTGCATATGTGGCCATTTCTCCTTCTGAGCAAAATGAACAACCAGGTGCACTGCCCAAAGTTCTGCCCACAGTGGGGGATTTCCCTTCACCACTGTCCTTCAGGGATGCCCCCAAAAGGGGCTGTCGTGCTGAAGCTGTCTACTTTCAGTGGTGCCTGCACATCTCACAGAACAATTATAATCCAGGTTTGAGTTTTCTCTTCCTTGGACTAGTCATAGAGAATGCCACATGGGGCCAAAGGTCAGGCTGGAGAGAGAAGGTTGTGTAGCGGGAATGAGGGCCCAGGAAAGAGTTGCTGCTGCAGTGAGACTCCAAAGGCAGTCTGCTTGCAGAATTCCCTCAAGTCTACTGATTTAAATGTTAATTTTATCTTTAAAAATACTACCTTCACAGAAACATCTAGAATAATTTTTGGCCAAATACCTGGGTACCATGGTCTAGCCAAGTTAATACATAAAATTAACCATTGCAGCGTTGTTTTCTAATAGGAGAAAGCCTGTCCTCCCTCCCTTCCTCTCATTCTTCCTTTTTTCTTTCTCTCTTTCTTTTTCTTTCTACAAATATTTCCTGAGAGCCCACTAGATTCCCAATCCTAGAAGCCTACTGATGAAGTTGAGCGGTCTCCTTGGTAACCATCTCTAACCCAGAATGGAATACAAACGGCTTTCTGAAGCAGACTATCTTCTTTAAAGGAATCATATATCCCTTTCCAATTTTAAACCCTAACTTACAAGCACAATTTTATTATCTCTTTTTGAGCAGAAAAATAAGTTTACAAAGAGATTAATGACAGATGCTGCTGTTTAGCTGGTGGGTGCTCTAATTTAGATGGTGCCGATTTAGAACTTGTCATGATGTGCTCAGAGATCGGCTCAGAGATTACTTTTGTATTACAGGGTTTGTCATGGAAATTAATGGTTTAAAAATATTTTGGAGGAAAATATTAAACCTACTTTAGAAAATAAACTGTTTTCAAGATATTTACATGGTTGAATATATAATGAATGACACATGTACGTTACATTTTAAAATAGACTTATTAAAGCAGGTCCAAAGATATCCTATTTGTCAAAACAAACTGGAAAAAATTTAGTTTGAATTCTTATACTTCAGTTAAACTTATTTACTGGGGGACGTGCATTTCCAGAAATGGGACCACTACTCAAACCAGTACTGTAGGAGCCTATTAAAGCCCCGTCCCTGTGGGGTTGTGTGCCCAGCATCCCACATTGCTGTATTACCAATCTTATGTCTATTTCCAAATCCCCAGAAAGGGCAGACACTTCCCACTGTGGTTTCTCCCCATGTCGGGCTGCAGAGGTGCTCATGATGCCCTTCCCAATGTCCAACAATTCCTACCAATCCCAAGCATTTGCTGACTTTCACTCTTGTTTCTCAACTATGTCCATGCTGTCCATGAGGGTGCCTCAAGCGATCGTAAAACTTTTTGTTCTTTTATGTATGTGTGTATTTTAATAGAGAGAGGGTCTCACCATGTTGCCCAGGCTACTCTCAAACTCCTGGGCTCGAGTGATCCTCTTGCCTCGGCATCCCAAAGTGCCAGGATTATGGGCTCCAGCCACCACACCTAGCCATTAAAACTTACTTTTAAAATCCCTCATGATACTCTTCCTTTGAAATCACGTCTAGTCTTATCACATGTGTACTTTTGTTAGTCATTAATGGATCAAAACTATTGACCAGAGCACAAGATAAGCGTCTAAAAGAGAGGTCACCACCACAAACTAAACAACATGTTACAAAATCGATTCAAGTAACACAGCAAAGAGCTGATTGGTGGTTGAGAGTGTAAGCTGTATAGTACAGTAATACTCAATGGATAGGAGGCTACAGCATAGTCTGTCATATTCTCTCTCATTGGCTGAGAGCTCATGATCTTCTCAGACCATGGGGAAAACAGACATTAGGATAGATTGCAATGGATTGTGTATGGACATATTTGTTTTTCCTTTAAAATTACAAATATTAAATCATTTTAGAGATAAATAGCTTTATAATGAATTAGTACATGGGGCAGTACACTAAATGCAGTATGCATAAACTTTAAAAATTAGTTTGTTTTAAAGCCATCTTTAGTGCAGAGTTTCATGATTTTAGGTTGTTTCCCCCTTATGCCAAATTAGTCCTATAATTGGTAAATATGACAATGTGTGTTTTTGAACAGGATTTGACCACTTGTGTCAAATCCTCTTATCTTTTGGTGTATTTCTGTCATGCTGGTATAATTATTTACTGAGAAATTCCTAGTGACTAATTGCAAGGCTGCCTGATTTTATAAATAAAGTTTGATTGGGACATAGCCACACTCTCAGGTGTTGTCAGTGGCTGCTTTCACACTATATGAACAGAGTTGAATAGTTGCAACAGAGGCCATTTAATCCTCAAAACCTAAGATACTTACTATCTGTCCCTGTAGAGGAAAAGTTTGTGACCTGCCTGCTATAGGCACTCATGACATTTTTGTCCTTTCAGATAGATAGAGGAATAATTTTCCAGACTCAAAGAATAAATTAACATAAACTGTTTACCTGTATCTGAATCTTCACAAATAAACCACACCACCATCCATCTTGAAAGTTTTAAGGAAAGAATTGTCTGTAGCAGCACTATTTTATAGAAACATAGAACAAGCCACTTAGGAAATTTTACTTTTTTGTTAAAAAAATCTTGGCCGGGCGCGGTGGCTCACGCTTGTAATCCCAGCACTTTGGGAGGCCGAGGCGGGCGGATCACGAGGTCAGGAGATCGAGACCACGGTGAAACCCCGTCTCTACTAAAAATACAAAAAAATTAGCCGGGCGTGGTGGCGGGCGCCTGTAGTCCCAGCTACTCGGAGAGGCTGAGGCAGGAGAATGGCGTGAACCCGGGAGGCGAAGCTTGCAGTGAGCCGAGATTGCGCCACTGCACTCCAGCCTGGGCGACAGAGCGAGACTCCGTCTCAAAAAAAAAAAAAAAAAAAAAAATATTTTTAGAGCCAGGGTCTTACTTTCCTCCAGCTGGTGTGCAGTGGCCTGATCACAGATCACTGTAATCTCGAATTCCTGGGCTCAAGCGATCCTCCTGCCTCAGCCTCCCAAACAGCTGGGACTACAGGTATATGCCACCATCCCCAGCTAAGTTTTTTTTTTTTTTTTGAGACAGAGTCTCGCTCTTTCACCCAGGCTGGAGTGCAGTGGCTCGATCTCGGCTCACTGCAGGCTCCGCCCGCCTGGGTTGACGCCATTCTCCTGCCTCAGCCTCCCACGTAGCTGGGACTACAGGCGCCCACCACCTCGCCCGGCTAATTTTTTGTACTTTTTTAGTAGAGACGAGGTTTCACCGTGTTAGCCAGGATGGTCTCGATCTCCTGACCTCGTGATCCGCCCGCCTCGGCCTCCCAAAGTGCTGGGATTACAGGCGTGAGCCACCGCGCCCGCCCCCCACCTAATTTTAAAATTTTTTTGGTAGAGGCGAGGTCTAGCTATGTTGCCCAAGCTGGTCTTGAACTCTTGGGCTCAAGCAATCTTTTCACCTCAGCCTCCCACAGTGCTTGGATTACAGGCATGAACCACCACACCTGGCCAAGAAAATTGAGGGCACATGATATTAAATTTTCTAGAAGCCACACTAAATAAGTAAAAAGAAACAGGTGAAATTAATTTTAGTAAGATCTCTTAATACAATGTATCAAAAATATTATCATTTCAACATGGAATCAATAGACAAAATTAGTAATGGTATATTTCACTTTTTTAATGCTAAGTCTTCAAAATCCAGGGTGCATTTTATAGTTGCAGCACACCTTGATTCGGACTAGCCACATTTCAAGCGTTTAATAGACACAAGTAGCTAGTGGCTATTGTACAGTGCAGGCCAAAAGTCAAGGGAAAGGTGATGGTTTTCTACATTCTTTTTAATTTATTTTCATTTCCTCATTCAACTATCATTACACTTTAGTCATTGCATAGGTTGTACAAGGGTAAGTGAGAAAGAGACCCTCTTCTGAAGAAATTAATTTGTTTAAATACTTATACACTTATGTAGTTATTTTGTACTTTTTTTATTTTCAAAAGATGCAAGGTAGTTGATATTAAGAATAGCCTGCTGGCTTCTGGAGGAACTTCTACTTACTAGAGCATAGATGAGATCATGGTATATGCCTGACTTATTTTCTTACCACAAACAGTCAGCATCCACTAGCTGGTAGTTCTCCAAACACATGGCCTAGGTCCATGTATGCACCAACCTAAATTAGACTGCAAGCTCCTTGAGGGCAGGAGCCCTACATTCCTTGAATGACTGGATATCTGAATGTAACATTCCTTCTTCCTTTTATTCCTCTTCTGATTTCTTCTAAAGAGCTGCCCTCCTTCCATTTACTTCTCAGTCAAGAGTATATTCAAGTTTATAGAATTACATAAATAATTTGCTGCTATGACATAAATCATAGCATTTCCTGTTGATCAATGTTGTTAATCTTTTTCATCCTATAATCTGGTTAAAAACTTGCTCTCTTCATTATTATTATTATTAGAGATGGAGTCTCACTCTGTCGCCAGGCTGGAGTGCAGTGGCGCGATCTCAGCTCACTGCAACCTCCAGCTCCCAGGTTCAAGCGATTCTCCTGCCACAGCTGGGATTACAGGTGCATGCCACTATGCCGGGCTAATTTTTGTATTTTTAGTAGAGATGGGACTTCACCACCTTGGCCAGGCTGGTCTCGAACTCCTGACCTCAGGTGATCCACCCACCTCAGCCTCCCAAAGTGCTGGGATTACAGGTGTGAGCCACCGTGCCCAGCCGCTCTCTTTAATTTTTAAAAAATGTTTACACGGAAGGGATTCTGACTCTATCAGGAGCTAGGTTGAGAAATTGAGAAAACCTTTATTGGGACATCATTTTTTGTTCTCTCATAATGTGTGTTTGTGCTGGTCATATTGAAAGCATATGTGTGTTAAATCCTCTTCAACCACTTTAAATTATTTCCATAATATATATAATCTACCCACCACATAGCCAACAAATAAATTCATATATATTTTATACTCTTTCAATGCAGAAACAAAATGCTTGGATATTCCACAAGTAAGAATTGGATAAAAGGAACTGAACCAGTGCCAAAGAAAGAAATTCAACAGGAACCAGGTGTCTCTCAACTCACTGTAGGCAGGATCTAGGACAGGGATGGTAATTTTTTGGCATACATATTGTCATCACCTCTATCTTGCCAATGGCAGACATCATCAATCAACCACTACATTTCTTCCTGTTGAGCACAAATGTGAGTTCAGAAACTTTCTCAACATAACACTCTGGAAGGCACAATCAAATGATAGGAACTGGCACACAAGAAAAAGCCAACTTAGAATCTCTGGCACACAAACTAGGGTTAGAGTCCAAGACAGTGGTTAAAATATCAAAGGTGTTTATATTCATCAATAAAATATTCTTTATCCTTCATGGCTGCCTGAAGATAGTCTTAAGAAGCTCTGAGTCGGGCGCGGTGGCTCACGCCTGTAATCCCAGCACTTGAGGAGGCCGAGGCGGGAGGATCACAAGGTCAGGAGATCAAGACCATCCTGGCTAACACGGTGAAACCCTGTCTCTACCAAAAATACAAAAAATTAGCCAGACATGGTGGCAGGCACCTGTAGTCCCAGCTACTCAGGAGACTGAGGCAGGAGAATGGCGTGGACCCAGGAGGCGGAGCTTGTAGTGAGCCGAGATTGCACCACTGTACTCCAGCCTGGGCGACAGAGCGAGACTCCGTCTCAAAAAAAAAAAAAAAAAAGTCAAGGGTAAAGGAGATGTTATTTGTCATGAGCAGGTGAAGAATGGGCAGTGTTACAACCAGATAAAGGCCATTAAATCTTTATTGAACAATTATCAAGAGTATAAAGATCTGAGGCTTTAAGAGTGTTTTCTTTGTTTTTGTTTTTTGCCATGTTGGTGTTCTAAATATTTTTACCAGCAGTTTCCATTTCAAATTCCTTACTATAATTTAAACTGTTGACCCACTCTGAATAAAGGCACCCCTCCCCTATTCTCTTCATTAATAAGCTATTGATGTCTCATGAATATGTTTTACAAATGTATTTGTACACCAATTTGCTCACCTGCAGATGGGACCCTGGTAGGCATTGTGTTTACCGCTCTTGCTTTATTTTGTTTGGGCGTTGTTTTTAATTACGAAGGGCATCTAAATGAATATCGGCCTGGCTGCTCCAAAGTTCATTTGCTGCTTATTGACTTTTCAGTGTTATAAGCAAAACAACATTTATTTTCCTATCAACTTAGCTATTCATATAATGTGACTCACTTTAGGTCTTGTTTCCTAGAGTATATTGCTCTACCTTTTTTTATTGTTAGTTTTTTGTTACCTTATTTTTAACAGAGAATTCATTCTACAAAAAAAAGAGAATATGGTATTAGCTGCCATTCTTATTCATTTGAAAGGAAACAATGCCTTTTTGCAGTAATAACTCACTTACCCAGAGGTCACTTTTCCAATAATCTCAGCCACAGAGAACACAGTTCAAAGAAAAAGGCCCCTGAGAAGTTAGAATAAATGCCACAGAGCTCATGCACTAAGCTCTTTATTCATGTACTTTATTTCCATCTTCTTACTTTGTCATTCAGCAACCATCTTCTCCCATTTTAGACATGATCCTAATAAATCTGGTTAGCTGGTTTCTTAGCCCACAGATTAGAAACAACTAATTCAAGGGAGATCAAGAACTTTCTAGAAATTGACAAGATGGCTGGCAATGGACAAAGAAAAAGAGCCAGACACAAAGATTCAAAAATTATAGCATCTAGGTGTCATTTTGTGTTTGGTCAACTAGTCCTGCATGCTGTAGTCATCTCCATTACCCTAGAAATCATGTTTCTCATTATGCCTTTGAGTCTTCAAGGTTGTACCATGTTCAGTAATCTCAGGTGGAATCTGAGAAGAGGTGAGGATGTAATTTACTTTAGGGGGCTTCTGAATAATCGAAGTGATAAGGTGAAATGGACAGAAGACAGGCTTTGGAGCAAAACTGATCTTTTTGCTTTCTACTCTTTTATTTTACTTAGAGCCAGGCTTTGTCACCCAGCTTTGTCACCCAGGCTGGAGTTCAGTGGTGTGATCCTAGCTGGGCTCAAGCAATCCTTCAGTCTCAGCCTCCACCTCCTGAATAGCTGGGACTACAGGCATGTGCCACTGTGCCTGGCTAATTTTGTTTTGTTTTGCTTTGTTTTGTTATAGGGACAGGGCCTAGCTATATTTTCCAAGCTGGTCTTGAACTCAAGAGATACTCTCACCTTGGCCTCCCAAAGTGTTAAGATTACAGGCATCAGCCACTGCACAGCCTTTCCTACTCTTTTCTACTTCCTGTGGGACAGCTCATAGTCTAATTTTATTTACTTATAAAATGGAGAAAATAATTAATGAGATAATGTTCATAAAATACCTTCTTGGATGAAGGTGGGCTCTGGAATCCCCCAAACAGTTTGAAGTACCAAGTCTAAAGCTGTGAGTAGAGAGAAAAGAGCAGAGTCAAAAGAAAGATTGTGACACAGAAAAGGGAAGATAAAGTGGTAGCTTTGGAGGGCCAACTATGAGAAGATTTTTTTTTTTTTTTTTTTGAGACGGAGTTTTGCTCTTGTTGCCCAGGGTGGATTGCAATGGCATGATCTCAGCTCACCACAACCTCCACATCCTGGGTTCAAGCGATTCTCCTGCCTCAGCCTTCCATGCAGCTGGGATTACAGGTGTGCACCACCACGCCCTTCTAATTTTGTATTTTTAGTAGAGATAGGGTTTTTCCATATTGGTCAGGCTGGTCTCAAACTCCTGACCTCATGTGATCCGCCCATCTCGGCCTCCCAAAGTGCTGGGATTACAGGCCTGAGCCACTGCACCTGGCCAAGAAGATTTTTAAAAGCCCCAAAACAAAGGAGAAAGAAGGGGAGTTCCTGGAACCTACCTTGTGGATGGAGAGGGAATTATTTTAATAATAAGAGCACTAGCCAGTGGGGAAATTTTTAAGTGAACTGTAAATGTAGTTCTACTCTCCGCCTTCAAGTCACATGTTTCTCACCAGACTATAAGGAGGTCTGTTCATTCATTCATTTGCTCAGCTTTCAACAAAGACTGTGTGCTTACTACCTATCAGGCACTGTGCTAGGTGCTGGGGGTACAATAATAAAGTAACTATAGTTGTTAAAAGAAAAACTAATAATAATATGAGGACTGTTTTCTGTTCTACCACCGAATTCCTAAAATCCTGGAAAATATAGAAGCTCCTTACAATAACATGTGTCAAACTTGAGTTGACTTTAAATGGGGTCAACATTTATTGGCAATAGAGGGAATCAAGATTGATGTTGAGGTGATTTCTTTTTCCCTAAATGTAGAGAATTTGCTGAACTAAGGAAGATGCAGGAAGAGAGGCCTTGGTCTTGAGTGGGCAATCAGCAAGCTGAAGACTTCTACTCATCTGTTGACATTCACTGGTGTGGCATTGGCTCCTGCAAAGACCTCACAAACTGGTTTTAGGCCAACAGGAGACAAAGTTCCCCTTACTAAAAGGGTACAACCCTTGGTTTTCACAAGTGGTCTTTTGTCTACTGACAAAAGTCTTCGCATTAGGCTAGTTATCTACCATGTCTTAATAATACATTGAAAAAAGCCATTTCCATTTGCATTGAAGAATTCATCTGAGATCGTGTCTGAAAGATATATTTATATTTTGTAGTTACCAGATGAGACTTTATTTACAAAATGGTGTTTACTATTGACTACTTTAAAGATTCAGTGAAATACCGAAGAAAAGGTACTTTAATTTGGTGCAGAAAGAAAGGGAGTCAGAATCCAATATGATGTTCCAGGTGACTGGTCACAGCTCTGCCCAAGCACAGAAAAAAAATAAAGCTAGTCTCGCGTTATCTCAGAACCTATTTTCTTCTTTTTATTGATTTTGGCTTTGACAAAGCTTAGAATTATGATTTCAAAGACTCCAGGGGATTCCCAAGTGATCAACTGCTTCATTTTACTGATCAGGAAATAGAGGCTCAAAGAGGTTAAATAGTGCTAGTGATTGTCTATAATGTTGTTGCCAAGAGTTTACCGGACACAGGCACTGGAGAAAGGTACAGTTGTTGCTTCTTTTTCAGAAAAGACAAGTGGAACAATATTGGGATATGATATTTGGAGTATCTTTTAAAGCTACTGAGGGTTTCACAAACAACTAAGTGGTACTTTCATAAAAGGAATGATCAATCAGTTATTGGCATATTATTTTATCTGCAGTACCTAGAAGAGCTCTTTTCTGCTAAATCTGATAGTAGTCTTAGTATCAGTTTCAACCTTTGACTCTTTCACTTTACTCTAACTGTGTCAATACAATGTGGACAGGGTTTTCCCTTGACTCTCTCAGCTTCCTTTTGTACTGCTTTGGTAGAAGCAAGACACACACTTGCTGTCTATGCAATACAATTGTAAATGTATGTGCATGTGTGTGTGTGTAAACCCAGGTCTGTGGAATTTTACTATCCTAACTAACAACTCAGTAAATGGGATTTTACATTACAAGTTTCTTTCCCCTCTAGATGATGAAGAAATGATTGGTCTTTTAATTTAAAACACTCTTTTAAAAAGAAGGTGGCATCAGCTACAATAATTTGGATAAAAATGTTTCTGCTCATTCATTTTTCACTTAGCCAACTAGTCTGCCAACGAAGCTGCTTTTTTATTTGAATTCAGATTGATAGTGAAATATTTTCAAGCAATGCATTTGTGGTTTCTTCTTTTTTTTAAAATTTTTTGATCATTTAAAATCCAATATTGCACAGAGTATAATTATTTCTTTCAACAAATATTTACCATAACTTTGAAGATAAGTTGTACTCTTTCAACTCTTTCAGAAGCAGAAGGTAATGAAAATGCACTGAACTAAGTAAGGAAATCCTAGATTGTGATGAACTATATGACTATGAAGACAGCACTTAACCTCACTTGGCCTCAATTTCCCTACTTATAAAACAATGGGATTGGCCTAAAGAATCTTTTTTTTTTTACATGGAGTCTCGCTCTGTCACCCAGGCTGGAGTGCAGTGGTGCGATCTTGGCTCACTGCAACCTCTGCCTCCTAGGTTCAAACAATTATCCTGCCTCAGCCTCCTGAGTAGCTGGGATTACAGGCGAATGCTACACACCACAATTTTTGTATTTTTGGTAGAGAAAGGGTTTCACCATATTGGTCAGGCTGGTCTTGAACTCCTGACCTCGTGATCGGCCTGCCTCAGCCTCCCAAAGTGCTGGCATTACAGGTGTGAGCCATGGGGCCCAGCCGGCCTAAAGGATCTTTAATGTCTCTTCTGGTCCCAGGATATCATGTTTCTATGTGCTTGACTTGGCTAAGAAATGCAGGAGTCTCATTTAGTCCTGAGGCATCTACAAATAGCATCTACATGCCAATGATTTCCAAATCTAGGTGTTCATCTCCATTGCTTGGATGAGGATAACTTCATCTAAGCCCTCACCATTCTTCTCCTGGACCAGTACAATTAGCACCTAACTTGTTTCTCAGCTTCCAATCTTGCTCTTCTGAAAACTACTTTTTTCAAAATAGAAAGCAGATCCTGTTCCCCTCCTGCTTAAATTCCTTCCGTGGCTTCTTATCAGAGTAAGGAGAAATCTGAACTCCTTACTCTGACATATAAAGCCCTACGTGATAGAATTCCTGTCTATTGACTCAGTTCTTTGACTCTGAACCTCTTCTCTCCTATAACTCTGACCTTCTTTCCTTTCCTTGAATGTGCCAAACTCATTCCTCTCTTAGGATCTTGCACTAGTTCTTTCTTCTGCCTCAAAGGCTTTTTCTTTTTCTTTTTTTTTTTTTTTCGAGACGGAGTCTCCCTGTCGCCCAGGCTGGAGTGCAGTGGCGCGATCTCTGCTCACTGCAGGCTCCGCCCCCGGGGTTCACGCCATTCTCCTGCCTCAGCCTCCTGAGTAGCTGGGACTACAGGCGCCCGCCACCTCGGCTAATTTTTTGTATTTTTAGTAGAGACGGGGTTTCACTGTGTTAGCCAGGATGGTCTCGATCTTCTGACCTCGTGATCCGCCTGCCTCGGCCTCCCAAAGTGCTGGGATTACAGGCGTGAGCCACCGTGCCCGGCCCCGGCTTTTTCAATAATAACTTGGTTCCTTCTTGTCATTAAATTATCATCTTTGGAGTCACTTTCCCCGAAATAATCCTTCCCTAACCATTCAATGTGAAGTAGTCACCACATTACTCTTTATCAAGTCTTTCTATTTTAATTATCAGCACAGCACTCATGATTATCTGCTCATTTTCTTGCTATTTATTTTTTGTGTCTTTCCTCAATGAAATGCAAATTCCAGTGGACAGAGACCTTACCTTGATCACCAAAAATCCCCAGCACTAGAACGGTACGGACACAAAATAGGATCTCAAGTACTTGTTGAACGAATATTGAATGCTGGAAATCCCTGAGTCTCAAGAACCCCAAATGGTATAAACCAGATAGTGATGTTTGTCTCTTTACATATTTGTTTATAAGTAGATATCTTTGTGATTTGGGGAAGAAGCATCTGCCTTATGAACATATTATAAATATCTGGAGGTCTCTTAAGGATTTATCTAATAGGATTGGTCTCATGAAATGATACGGCTATTACAAGCCCCATATGAAGTACCATATGATTGAAAACTAAGAGAAAAAATAGGCAATAGAAACAGACCTACAGGTAGTCCAGACATTGGCCATAAAAGACAAGGGCTTTAAAATAACTATGATTAATATGTACAAGAAAATAGAAAAAAAAAGATGGTATTTTTACCAGAGACTTGGAATCTATAAAAGAGAATAATATGAAAATTCTTGAGTGGAAAAATCTGCTCTTACCCATTAAATGAGTTTAATAGCAGATTAGACACAGAAGAAGACAAGGTTGTGATTGAAAGATGAGTTAATTGAAAACGATCAACTGAAGCACAGGTAAAAGAAGAATAGGGAAAAAATAGACAAGAAAATAAAAGATGTAAGAGACAGTGAAACTGTCTAACATATAGGCAATTAGATACTTGGAAAGGAGAGAGAATAGGATAGAATAAATATTTGAGGAGCAATGGCCGGTGTTTTCTGAAACTAATGAACAACATCAACCCACAGATTCATGAAGTTCGGGGAATCCACATGGTAAATACAGAAAAATCACATGTAGGAACATCATATTACACTGCTAAAAACTGAAAATGAAAGACAATGGGAAATAATACTAGAATCAGAGTTGTGGAGCTGGAGATAAAGCTATAAAAAACCCAGATAACCCAGAAATGGAGGAGTTTGTCCTTGAATAACCTAGCACACAATATGAATGCATTTTAGTTATAGCTATAGTTATAATTTGATTTTTTTAATAAAAATGTTTTTACATTAGGGTTCACTCTTGGTGTTGTACATTCTGTGGGTTTGGAAAAATGTACAATGACATATATTCACCATTATAGTAGCTTACAGAATAGTGTCACTTTCCTGAAAATCCTGTGCTCTGCCTATTCGTCCCTCTCTTTTCACTAACCCCCAGTGGCCCACTGAACTTTTTTTTTTTTTTTTTTGGAGACACAGTCTTTCTCTGTCCCCCAGACTGGCATACAGAGGCACAATCTTGGCTTACTGAAACCTCCGTCTCCTGGGTTCAAGAGATTCTCATGCCTCAGCCTCCCAAGTAGATGGGACTACAGGCGCTTGCCACCACGCCCAGCTAATTTTTGTATTTTTAGTAGAGACAGGGTTTCATCATGTTGGCCAGGCTGGTCTCGAACTCCTGAACTCAGGCAATCCACCCGCCTTGGCCTCCCAAAGTGCTGGGATTATAGGTGTGAGGCACTGCACCTGGCCGCCACTGAACTTTTTACTATCTCCATAGTTTTGCCTTTTCCTGAATGTCATATAGTTGGAATCATACAGCATGTAGTCTTTTTGGATTGGTTTCTTTCACTTAGTAATAGGCATTTAAGTTTCCTCCATGTTTTTTCATGGCCTAATAGCTCATTTTCTTTTTAGCAATGAGTAATATTACATTGTCTAGATGCACAAAATATTTTCCCCTGGTCTATAGCCTATCTTTTCATTCTGTTGATGTAATTTGCTTTTATAACAATATATCGAACAAAGAAATTATATATTGCCACACATCATTACATTGTACAATAGTTTATCCATTCACCTACTGAAGGCTGAAGGACATCTTAGTTACTTCTCAAGTTTTGGCAATTGTGAATAAAGCTGCTGTAAGCACTTGTGTGCAGGTTTTTGTGTGGACATAAGTTTTCAACTCCTTTGGATAAATACTAAGGAACATGATTACTGGATTATACAGTAAGAGTTTGTTTAGTTTTGTAAAAAAAAATCTGCCAAACTATTTTCCAAAATAACTACACCATTTGCATCCCCACCAGTAATAAATGAGGGTTTCTGTTGCTCCACATCCTCACCAGCATTTGCTGTTGTCAGTGTTCTGGATTTTGGCCATTCTGACAGCTGTGTAGTGGTATCTCATTGTTATTTTAATTTGTGTTTCCCTGATGACATATGATGTGGAACATCTTTTCATATGCTTATTTTCCGTTTGTGTATCTTCTTTGGTGAGGTGTATGGTAAAGCCTTTGCTCCATTCTTTAACTAGTTGTTTGTTTTCTTCTGATTGAGTTTTCAGAGATCCGTGTATTTTGGAAAACAGTCCCTTAACAGATATGTGTTTTGTGATTATTGTCTCCTGGGCCATGGCTTATCTTTTTATTCTCTTGATAGAATTTGATTTTATCACAATATATTTTAAAGAAGAAATTACATATTGCCACACATCAGATTCATCATTATTGCTTACTCCTCAACAAATTTTTTATTCATTGATTCATTGATTCATTCACTCATTCTTTCAACCCTTCTTGCAGATATTTGTCAAGCACCTTCTATGTGTCAACCCCTGGGTAATGCTCTTGGATTGTATATGCAAACAAGAGGGATGTTTTTGCCTTCGTGGCACTGTCTCAGGTACTTTTACAAAATTATCTAATTGATTACTCCCATCCATTCTTTAAAAATGCCCATTTTACAGATGAAGAATCTAAAATTCAGGGATATTAAATAACTTCAGCACAGTTATAGAGCCTAAAAGGGACAGAGTGGTCATTCAAACCTAGATGTACCACATGTCAAAACCCGTATTCTCTCTCCTGAGCTATATTGTCTCCGTGGAATGTTACCATATCCCCCTCTGTTTAAGCCCTAGAGATTCTTTCAAGTACAAATTAAATCCTTTTATGAAATTTTCTTTGACTAAACTATTGACCCCCCTCTCCTGAGAGCCTGTAGCACTCTTCATCCATACCACACAATTTAGCACTGAACTGTATAGTGTCTTGCTTAAAGATACCCCATGTGAGTTTGTGCAGTCTTCCCAAAGCCCTGGAAGGCAGGGATGACTGCCTTACAACGTTTCTGCGTTCTTTCCTACCTAGCACAACACTAAGCATAATTAACTTGACTCTTGAAGAATGCAGAGGTTAGGAGTACAGGCCCCCATATAATCAAAAATTTCCATATAACTTTTGATTCCTCCAAAACTTAACTACTAATAGCTTTCTGTTGGTTGAAAACCTTATTGATAATATAAACAGTTGATTAATATATATTTTGTAAGTTATATTTTATAATCATAAAGAAGAGAAAAGATACTTACTATTCATTAAATGGAAGTGGATCCCCATAAATGTTTTCATCCTTGTTGTCTTCACCGTGAGTAGCCTGAGGAGGAGGTGGAGGAAGAGGAAAGATTGGTCTTGTCTCAGGGGTGGCAAAGATGGAAGAAAATCCATGTAAAAGTGGACCCGTGCAGTTCAAACCCATGTTGGTTAACAGTCAACTGTGTATATTTATTGCTTGACTGGAAACTAAATTTCATCCATTTATTCTAACTTCTGGATTAAAGTTGAACCCAAAGGATAGAGAAAACATTTTGATGACCTACAAGGATTTTCTTTAATCTGAGGGCCATGGAGTCCACAATTCCCTTGAAATCACTGCAATGTTTTGTATGTCTTTGTGCATATATGTGTTTGCCTCAAGTTTTCAACCGAGTATGAGACCTACCAGAGGTTGAAAAACATTTGAAGCAGATCTGGTGGTCCACTCATTAATACTCCATCTCACTTTGTGCTATATCTTCCTTTCTATCTAGAAAAATAGGATTTATGTTTTATAAGATATCACAGGTCATTTCCCCTTTGACATCCATCCTTGTGACCTGGCAGAGAAAACTGGCCCGTTTTGTTCACTCTGGAACAACAGCAACAACAAAGTTCAATCCTAATAATTCCCATGCAATTATGAGAAGTAAGACATGCACCACTACATTTCTGACAGGCTTTTACAGTCTAGTTTTATTATTCAGCTCTTACTAAAATGCTAATCCCCTGAGAGAGAGAGAGAGAGAAAATCTCTGTATGAGTTCTTCAGCATAAACAAACATCTTAAAGAAAATGGAATGTAAAAACCTCATTGATAGAATTTTAAAGATACAGTAGGAAAAGGAATGACCAGACACTCTCTATGGCCGTTGAGTAGAGAAGGGGTGAAGGGAGTAAGCGGCTTCTATAAAGTAGAGTGAGCAGCCAGGCGTGGTGGCTCACACATGTAATCCCAGTGGGCAGATTATGAGATCAAGAGATCGAGGCGGGCAGATCATGAGGTCAAGAGATTGAGATCATCCTGGCCAACATGGTGAAACCCCCTCTCTACTAAAAATACAAAACTTAGCTGGGCGTGGTGGCAGGTGGCTGTAGTCCCAGCTACTCGGAGGCTGAGGCAGGAGAATAGCTTGAACCCAGGAGGCGGAGGTTGCAGTGAGCCAAGATCACGCCACTGCACTCCAGCCTGGGCAACAGAGCAAGACTCTGTCTATAAAAAAATAAAAATAAAAAAAAACCAGAGTGAGCAAAAATGGACAGTGGGAAAGTAGGTAGGTGTGCCTTTCTGCATCTATGAGCCCCATGACCACAGAGTCAGCCACCAAGGACAGTGAGGCTGGGCTTTTCTGGTGACAGAGATCCTAGTATGATCCTAGTATGCCCAGCAATAATTTTTAGAGCAATGTTAGAACACATCCATCCAAACAAATTAGCTAGATTCCTCCCTTGATGTTAACAAAAGCAAATCCCACCACATGATCTAGCCTATATGACATCTTGCCAATAAAAAATATAAAGTATATCATAAGGTTTTCACAAATATGTACCAAGAAGTGATAAGCATTTCATTTTTAAAATTTTCCTTGGTAATATCAATAGATCTGCCCCTGGAATTCTTTTCTAGAAATTAAAATAATGGACTTTATGGAGTGCCGGCTTACATCAGTAGGTTAGACTAGATGGAACATCTAAAGATTCTCACTTCCACTAAGTTCCTATAAAAAGGAAAGATACTAACTTTGTTTCTAATCCTGTTTCCCCACTTTGCTTAGCAGATATTCTGAAGAGGCACACATGGTGATCAAATCTGATTTTATTTATTTATTTATTTAGTTAGTTAGTTAGTTATTGAGACAGAGTCTCACTCTGTCGCCTAGGCTGGAGTGCAGTGGTGCAATCTCGGCTTACTGCAACGTCTGCCTCCTGGGTTCAAGTGATTCTCCTGCCTCAGCCTCCCGAGTAGCTGGGACTACAGGCACCCACCACCACACCTGGCTAATTTTTTGTATTTTTAGTAGAGATGGGGTTTCACCATATTGGTCAGGCTGGTCTCAAACTCCTGACCTCGTGATCCACCCACCTCAGCCTCCCAAAGTGCTGGGATTACAGGCATGAGCCACCACGCCCAGCCTATTTATTTATTTATTTGAGATGGGGGTCTCACTCCGTTGCCCAAGCTGGAATGTGGGGCATGATCATGATTCACTGCAGCCCTGACCTCCTGGGCTCAAGGGATCCTCTCACCTCAGCCTTCCCAGTAGCTGGGACTACAGGTCAATTCTAATTTTTAGGTAGCATAAACCATGACATGTGAGTATGAAGGATACCACTTGTAAAGAAATGTTGTGGTGTTGAAGGCCAAGGTTGGCCTTTGGACCCAGGCAAGTACCTGGGGCTGCCTGGGTTATCCTCCCTGTATTCTATGTCAGTCCTGGCATGGGGCATTCTTTACTCCTCTGAATTCTATAAGGAGAATCACAGGCAGGCAGGATTCCTGAAGCCTAACTCCAAGCCTCAGCCCTCTTCCCTCTAGTTTTGTTCAAATATCAAAACTAGTTTTGCTCAGAAGTCGTAGTATGTTCCTTGACCCACAGATCCGGTAGCTGGGTTCTTGCATTGCTTCTACATTCTGCCAAATTACCTGGCAATGCAGTCCCCGCTAAGAAAATGTCCTCAAACTCAGCCCAGGGGCTAGGAACCCTTTATCCACCAATGGACTAGCTTAATTCGATTTGACTGTATCTCTAGGTCCCAGTTGCTTTGCTCCATCTGTCCGTGAGCATGGAAAGGGCATGTGAGTATGCCCAATGATGGCACTACCACAGTGGGTGCCATCACAGCACCTGGGACTAGTTGGGCTCCATCCTGGTCTAGTTCTGGGTCCAATTCTAACCAATCTTCCCTGTTTTGCTGCAGCTACGAGGCTATATCCTACTGGGTCCTGAGCTCCAAAATATGCCTTATTCAATATCTGGACTTGTTCTGGACTCCAGAACAAGAACTTTCTAGAAAGACTGGAGTAGGGCTAATGCTATATGATGGGGGGCAGAGGGGGTTGGTAGTTTCAGTTGTGAAGAGAGGCCAGCTGGAGAGGCTGGGGAAGAAGAGCTCTCAGGGAGTGGTAAATAAGAAAGAAGAGTAATCCCAGCTTAATCCTCTTTTATTTCTCTTCCAGTGATTTCCAGGCCCAATTAGGGCTCTGGTTCACTGTCTGGGATGCTACTGAGTGGGTGGTCCAGGAAACACAACTGTGGAGGTTGCAACAAGCCCTGGCCCAGCGCATGTGGCATCACAGGGGAAGTTAGGTTTATGTCTAGAAAGAGATCTAGTCCGAGCACAGAGAAGGCAGAACCAAAACCACAATGGTTGAGACCCGCATCTCAGTACAGCAGCTCCAGAGGTCCTACAAGCCCTAGAGGCTTTGCAGGCAGGTATGGTCAGGCACGGTGCCCTGATGGAGGTTACAAGCAAAGGCAGGCAGCCTCCAGCTGGGTGGAGTCTTGGGCTTCATGGGCTTCCCTCCGCATTTTCTTGAAAATGCCACGGGAAACATCGTGTGAGAGAATGGTTTTGTCACAATTGTGGGATGTGGTAGGAGATTAGATTTGACTATTTTATTTTATTCACTCTTGTCACCCAGGCTGGAGTGCAGTGGTGCAATCTTGGCTCACTGCAACCTCTGCCTCCTGGCTTCAAGAGATTCTCGTGCCTCAGCCTCTCGAGTAGCTGGGATTACAGGTGTGCACCACCACGCCCAGCTAATTTTTGCATTTTTAGTAGAGACGGGATCTTGCCATGATGGCCAGGCTGGTCTTGAACTCCTGGCCTCAAGTTATCCACCCACCTCAGCCTCCGAAAGTACTGGGATTACAGGTGCAAGCCACCATGCCCAGCCTCAGATTTGACTTTAAAGAACACAGCCTCTAGACTGGGCATGGTGACTCACACCTGTAATCCCAGTGCTTTGGGATGCCGAGGCAGGAGGATGGCTAGAGCCCAGGAGTTCAAGACCAGCCTGGGCAACATAGTGAGACCCTGTCTCTACAAAAATTAATAAAAGAAAAAAGAACACTACCCATGAAGGCCCAATGGCACCTTTCTAAGACACTCTCTCAGCATCGTGTTAGTGCAGCCTGAACCTCCCTGAGCTGGTCTGTGCAGCAGGCTCCTGTTTGCAACGCCCCCTCCCTGAGAGTGTGGGCCCCTGGGGTGCAGCAGCCCCTCCCATCCCCACCCCACCTTGTCACTAGCACCTCTCAGCCTTTCAGCAGCAACACGTCCTCACATCAATCTTTTTAAAAAAAATTTTAAATTATGAAATCAACATATAGTTATAAAAAGTTAAATACAAAATATGACTATACTAAAATTGTTAAGGACTTATGAAGTACAAAATATATGCAATTACTCATGTACTATTCTTATGCCCTGAAGGAGTATAAAGATGTATAACAAGGCTGGGTGCCGTGGCTCACGTCTGTAACCCCCAACACTTTGGGAGGCTAAGGTGAGAGGATCACCTGAGCCCAGGAGTTCAAGATCAGCCTGGGCAAACATAGTGAGATCTTGTCTCTATTTAAAAATAAAAAAAATTTAGCCAGGCGTGGTGGCACAGGCCTGTAGTCCCAGCTACTTGGGAGGCTATGGTGGGAAGATGGCTTGGGCCCAGGAGTTCAAGACTGCAGTGAGCCGCAATCATGCCACTAAACTCTAGCTTGGACAAGAGAGCAAGACCCTGTCTCAAAACAAAACAAAACAAAACAAAACAAAACAAAGATGTATAGGTAAAATATTCTGCTTTTAAAGATCTATTATTTAGCAAACTAGATAAGCCATTCATGTAAGCGTGTAGACTACAAGAAAGTATCTGGTATGGTATGTGAGTTGCAAAAACAATAAACGCATTAGCAATGTTGTCCTAAGTATGACCTGTGGCCTCACCTATATTAAAATCACTGAGGGGTTTATGAAAAATATTTATTCCTAGGCCGAATCTCAGGTCTACTGAATCAGAATTTCTGAAAGTGAGACTTTGGAAAATGTGTATTAAAAAAAAGCTTCCCAGATGAATCTTTTTTTTTTTTTTTTCCAGACGGAGTCTCGCTCTGTCACCCAGGCTGGAGCGCAGTGGCGCGATCTCGGCTCACTGCAAGCTCTGCCTCCTGGGTTCATGCCATTCTCCTGCCTCAGCCTCCCGAGTAGCTGGGACTACAGGCCCCAGATGAATCTGTGTACAAGAAAGTTGAGAATCATAGCCCTGGCGTTCAGAAGACAGGAAATGGTTTCTCTGTAAGTTATTGTGAACATCTCTATGGTGATGAGATTTGAGAGATTCCCAGAAAGGTTTTCCCAGGACATCATATGGCAACATCACTGTGGAATTTATCACATTGTAATGCAAATTCCTTTTCCTTGTCCACCTTTCCCAGTGGACTAAGTGCTCCTTGAGGGGAGAGCTCTAGTCTTCTTTGCTGGAATTGGCGTGGCCCCTAGTTGGTTCTAAATACGTGTTGGTTTAACAAGTGAAAAACCACGTAAGACCTAAACAAATAGGTTTGAGGACTTATAGGACAGGGTTCTAGGAGGAGAAAAGCCATAGGCAAATTTCAGAGGTTGGAAAATCACAGTCAATAGTTAAGTGTGAGAGAGGGGAATGATAATTTAGGTGAGTAATTGACACACTCAACAGCAAAGCTGCGTGAGCAATTATGGGGTCCTGTAGCACTCGGCGGGAAATAGAAAGTGTACTCTGTGGATTCTGTGGATGATGGGGAGTCACCGGGGACTGGGAAGTGATGGAATTGAGGTGGTATTTTAGGGTAATGAGTTCTATGGCCATGGGCAGCTTCCTTCCTACCCTGGGAGTAGGAAGGAGTGGAGGTAGGCGGCCACGTGCAAATCCTCAGAGAAGTTAGGGATCAGCTTGGTCACTGCTGGAAGCAGGACTTGCTGCAATTGCAGAACTATAGCTTCCATTCAAGCCTCAGGATCCCCCAGGGTCCTGACCCCGTGGATAACCTTTGTTCCTTTGCTGGCTCCCATCTGCTTGGCCTCCTAGGTCTGCTTGAGCTCTCCTCCCTTGGCTGCCCAAGCAGTCTGTCTCATCTGGTGCAAGATAACTGGGAAGCAGTGTGGGGATGCGTGGGGGACCGCAGCCATAGAGAGGGGAAGGGGGCTTCACCCAGGCAAAGGCCAGAGGGATGGAGAGGAGGGCCAAGTTTAAGATTAATTTCTAAGGCAGAATCTGTAGAATTTGGTGAATGAGGGTGGAACAGGAGGGAGGGGCATGTTGAGGATAATTTAGAGCTTTCTGGGCAGTAAATAGAGGAATATAAGAAGTGAAGGTTTGGTTGGATGCAGTGACTCATGCCTGTAATCCCAGTGCTTTGGGAGGCCAAGGAGCGCAGATCACTTGAGCCCAGGAGTTCCAGGCCAGGCTGGGCAATGTGGAGAAATCCCATCTCTACAAAAATTACAAAACATTAGCTGAGCATGGTGGTGTGTGCCTGTAGTCTCAGCTACTCAGGAGGCTGAGGTGGGAGGATCACCTGAGCCCAGGAGGTAAAGGCTGCGGTAGCCATGATCATGCTACTGCACTTCAGCCTGGGGGACAGAGCAAGACCTTGTCTAAAAAAAAAAAAAAAAAAGTGGAGGTTTAGAGCAAAATGATAATAATCCAGATTGAGACATTGAATTTGAATTTGAGGTGACAGCAAAATATTCAGGTGGAGGGGTCCAGGAGTTTATTACAGACAGGGATTTGAAGTTCAGGAAATACGTGCGTGCTGGTCATTGGTTACTGGTGATTGTCAGAAGGCATGAAAATGGACGTGATCACCAAGAAAAAGCATGTGGAATGGAAGAGAAAAGAACCCATGAGAGAACTGCGGCCTTAGTTGGGGGCGTGGTGCGGGGGAGGAGGACGAGCCAGTGGGAGAGACGGAGAAGGACTGGTCAGAAAGGGAGAAGGAAACAGGAAGAATGTAGAGCTTCAGTAAAGGCAAGAGTTGCAAGAAAATGAAAGTAGCAGTGTGACACAGCCTAGATAGGTAGATTAGCCGTTGGGGATTTATTAGTGCATTAGTGAAGTGATTTCAGTGGAAGCCAGATTGACAGAGACGTGGGGAGGAAAAGAGGTGGAAATCATGGCCCCTACCCTTTGCAGCTGTGCAGGGATGACCACCCTCTCTCATGGAGTCACAGTCGCTGTACAACTGACTACACAAAAAATTCAAAATGAAAGGCAAAGCCTTTCATTGTGCCCTCTGCTCCAATTCTCTTAAATCTACTCTGCTTTCATTTAAGACCCTGAGTTTTGTTGCTGGGCTTATTTTTACGGCTGCTAAAAGTAATGCAATTGAAAGGATTAACGATATCTTTGTCTTCTTTGTTTTGGAAGAAATTATTCTACTTCCACATTTAACTTGCTGGGGAATATGAAAAACCTGTATTCCTGGTTTTTATCAATGGAAGCTCACGTTCTCTCAATCTTTTCAGGGATCAGTTCTTTGCTCTTTGAAACAAGATGATCCATCTCACACTGAAAGTCTCCTATCGTGAGATTCAGTGTCATCTAGAGTCAATGGATGAGGTATAAGTGTTCACAATGGAATTTCTACAACACAAAAAGAAGAGGCTGGATAAAGAAGACAAACTGAATATTGAAACTGTTCCTTTTCTATTAAAAATAGCAAAAAGGTTTTCCCTGTAACTATGGAGGGTTTTGTTGTTGTTGTTGTCATTGTTGTTTCTTTCTTTGGCCAAAACTCTAGTGTATTACGTTCTCTGGTGTCCTAGGAAGACTCCTACCAATGTTACCAGAAATAAGTATCAAACACGTGCCCCATCTTTGCCCATGCAGAAAAGTACTTGAGATTAAATTTGCTTACATTTCTGGTTGATTCCACTTAGCACAACAACCCAGGTAACTAGTGAAATCTCATTTCCATGGCCGCAGATGCCCCATCCCTAAGTGTTATGTTGTCATGACAGGAGGAGTCTGACCAGTGAGGGATCAGCAGGAACCATGCCACCACTGGAAGAATAATGGCTTGTTGGTGCAACTGGTATCCAAGATAGAGACTCTGAGAGGAGACTCCTGTGTCAGTCAACAGAAGCTGAGCATGGCTGATCTGAGCAGGAAAGGCATTTTATTTACAGGATGGTGGGTGGCCACAAGGGTCCTAAAGAGAGCTAGAGGATCAGCTCCAAGAGGATGCAGCCTGGATCAAGGCCTAAATTAAATTCATGCTGCAGATGGGGTGCTGCTGCCACTCCTACAGCTGCTGGATGAAGCACTACCCCACTCCCTCCTATCCCCAGCTGCCGGGGGAACCTAGGTTATGCCCCTTGTACTCTCAACTGCAAGAAAGGGTGGGCATGTGGGTCTGTGGCCTCCAGAGATTGGGGATTCCCCGGACACAGGAAGGGGTCACATCCTGGGCAACTAAAAAGAGTGACAAATGTCATTCTCATACTTCAGAACTGGGCTATACCCTAACCTTCTTCACAGGCCCAGATCCATTAATGCCCTGCGGAGTAGCAGATGCGAACCCAACTTTTGATTATGAACCGCTCGGCCAAAGGCACAGCAAATCAAATGTCCAGGTGTAGCTCCTCTACATTCAGGAGTCACACCTCACAGATTGCCAATCACCTGGAGAGGACTGAGCAACTTGACAAGACAGAGGATTTGCTTTTTAAAGCTGTGACTCTCACAGAATCCACTTAATGGTAGCCATTTCTATTCACATTCCTTGATGGGAGGGATGTCGAGGCTCTCATAAAACTCACCATTCACTCAATGAAAATCTCCTTCTGGGCTGGGTGTGGTGGCTCATGCTTGTAATCCCAGCACTTTGAGAGGCTGAGGCCGGAGGATCGTTTAAGTCCAGGAAACCAGTCTGTGCAATATAACAAGACCCCTGTGTCTACAAAAAATGAGAGGGTGTAGTGGCACACACCAGCAGTCCTAGCTACTCTGGAGGCTTAGGCAAGAGAAACTGCTTGAGCCTGGGGAATTTGAGTGGGTGGCAGTGAGCTATGATCAAGCCACTGTTCTCGCCAGCCTCAGAGCAACAGGGCAAGACCCTGTCGAAAGAAAGAAAGGAAGAAAGATCTTCTGACCCCCCTGCGAGTACAATTTGCATGGTATTAAAAAATGAGGAATAAAAGCATTTAAATTATCTGATCCTTATTAAGTTATGGGAAGAAAAAATACCCTCAGCATTTTAAGACGAACCTCTCAAAAACTACTCCAGAGTGGCAAGCAGATATATAATCTATGGTGTTATTTGACAAGATTGCTCTTCCTAGTGACCACCCATCCTAGTGAGCCACCAAAACGGAAAGCTTGGAAAGCTGATGGACTGGCCAAGCCATTCAATTTTCTGTGAAATAAGGGGAAGCCACTGGGGGCTGAAATGGTAAGGTTATCAACAGTATCTTACATCCAAACAGACTTACTTTAAAAATGACTGCCAACAATAGGTGATGGGTTTTACCGGATAGTAAAATATTTTGCTATTTTAAGGTTCAATACGGTACCTTGTAGACACTGAAAACTCAAGGGATTTTTTCTTGGTGGTGATAACAGCTAGAGATAACATAAATTGTCTCTTATTTTGGTAACAAAGACTTGGCATGTTTTTGGTCACTATGGAGGTATCTTAAAATAGTACACTAAACAATATAGGTAATCTATTAGTCCATTTTCATACTGCTATAAAGAACTGCCCAAAAGTGGGTAATTTTATAAAGGGAAGAGGTTTGACTGGACTCACAGTTCAGCATCGCTGGGGAGGCCTCAGGAAACTTACAATCCACGGGAGAAGGCAGAGAGGAAGCCAAGGCACCTTCTTTACAAGTTGGCAGGAAGGAGAAATGTCGAGTAAAAGTGGAAGGGCCCCTTATAAAACCATCAAATCTTGTGAGAACTCACTCACTGTGACGAGAACAGCAATGGGGGAACCGCCCTCACGATTCAATTACCTCCACTTGGTCTCTTCCCTTCAACAGGTGGGGATTGTGCGGATTATGGGGATTACAATTCAAGATGAGATCTGGGTGGGGACACAAAAGCCTAACCATATCAGGTGAAGTATGATGCCCCGCTGTGTAGCCATTACGAATTTTGATGGTATTTTCATAGATTACTGTTATCAATTAGATGAGCATTTGTTGCAAAAACAGAAGAGTTCACACCACTCACCCAACTTCCTGTAATGTTAGTATCTTAAATAACCATGACACATTTACCAAAACTAAAAAATTACCACTGATACAGACGATTAACTAAACTAGACTTCATTTGGATTTCCCCACCATTTCTTGTGAACGAGAGACTTTTGCACCAATTTGAGCTAGAGTGTCCAAACCGCCATAGCAGAACTACATAATTCACACTGGCTGGGACTAAACATGAAAGATGGCTCAAACAAGCTCTAACATCTACCACTTGGCGTGCCCAATACTTTGTACGCATGATCTAATTTCATCCTCCCCCAAAAATCCAGGTTGGGGGAGGGTAGTGGATACTATCACATGCACTTTGCAGATAAGACCGTCGGTGCCTGGGCTATCAGGCAATATGTGGAAGTACAGCTGAGCTGGGACAACAGAGCCCAGATGTGAACTAAGACATCGCTGATTTCAATAACCCCACGATCACGACCGCAATGGCACAAGATTGAAGTGCACCTAACCCAGGTGTTGATGCAGAGACCCTTGCCTTCTTTCCACCAGCAGTCTTTGCCCAGGACCCACCTTCCAAAGGTCATCTGGATCAACTGTAAGCAGGTGACCATATGTGGGAGGTTGTCCCGTAACAATGACATGCGCCTCTCAATGAGACGGGGTGTTCTGTGATGTGTGGAGTCAAGTTTTCCACCCTCGACACCCTAACCCCTGCGTGTTAGACCGGAGAAGCCCTCCCCGGTCCTGCAGCAGCCTCTGCGGCTCTCCTCCTCCCGGGGTGGGAGTGGGGGCGGCCCCGCGCTGGCCTGCTCCGGGGCCAGAGCAAGCTGGGAGGAGCGCAATTGCAAAAACAATCCCCACGTGCCTTTTTGCTTTTCTTTCCTGAGTGGTTTAAGGCTTAATTACGTGTGTAAAAGTGATCTGAAATGCCGGGAATAAAAAGAGCAGGGGAAGTGCAGAGTGTGGATGATTACCTGAGGCGAGACAGCTGAGAAAGGGAGGCCGAGGGAGACAAAAGGGGGGTCTGGAGAGGCTGGGAGAGACCTTCCCGCAGCAGCCAGCTGGTTGGCTGAGAGCCAGATTGGGCTGTTTTTTTTTTGGCAGCGTTCTGCCCCCCACGCTTTCCTCTCAAGGCCTTCTTCGCAGCCCTGCTGTGGGAGTCAGGCCCCCAGGATAAATGATTCCTAAAGGGCCTGGGCCAAACTGAGAAGGGGGTCTGAGAAACACAAAACTGGGCAATTCCCATGATTGGCTCTGTAAGAGCCGGGGATGAGATGCCGCCCCATTAGCCATTATTGCAAAGCAAGCTCCGGGTTTGGTCAACGAAGGAGTAAATGTGATAGCTATCAGAGAGACAAAGGAATCAAAGTGAGTTTTGTCCATTCCTCTTGACAAGCATAGATTCATAGGACTGATTTAGTGCTGTCAACCGCTAAGAGGCAATAAATCCCTTATAAAATGGTGGGTAAAAGTAATGACATCCAAGTCACATGTGATTTCAACCATCTCCTAAGCCCTGCGTTAGTGGAAAGGGCGAGGCTATCGGTTTTATGGGGAATGTTAAGGCTTGTGACTTCATAGGGTGAAGGCGGGTGGCATTTTATTGCAATTGGAAGCATACAAAAGAAGCAAGTGGAAAATCTTTTCTTTCAGTATAACCTGATACCACCTATATCTAGAAGCTGGAGGGTGTTCCGGGGATCTTCCCAGTACAGTGAGGATTTCGGTGCATCCCTGTGTGTATATAAACAGTGGTGATATATACAGCCTATTTTAAACTGTTTATGATGATGGAGGGGAAAAAAGTTTGTTTGGATAATCCAAAGTTTATATTGGGCTTTCATCGTGTTTTAACGTCGTGCTTAGGCTAATAGTTGCGCGGTTATCCATCTTCTGAGCCTGCAAACCGAGGATGGGGCTACTGGTGGCACCCAAGCTTGGCAATCCAAGTGAAGAGAAGGATCCTCGCTTCCCCTGGCTTCAGTTAGGGAACTTCAGAGGACCCTAATTGTCCTGGCATGGGGTCAAGTGCCCAGCATGCTGTCAAGTGCCCACCCTGGGCCCAATCCTGCTGTTCCCACCCAACACCAGGACCATTGCGTGGAATGAGAAATCCCCCAAAAGGAGCCAGGTTGCCACCCCGTTTTGTGTCTACTGCAACTGAGTAGTTAAAGTGGCCAGAAGACACTGTTGTCCTCAGCCTGCTGCACGGGCAGCCAGGACCCCCCGTAGTCATCCACTGTGTTCTTTTCTAGGCGTTGCACTTCTGATGGATTCCTCCGAGAGTTGTGTCTGTGTGATGCCTTTGGTGTGTGTAACATCAGACATCACCCCTGGGTCACTGAAGGGTCATCTGAAGCCACCAATGATGAATTCCTTCAGGTCTGCATCTGAACTAGGATAATAATTACCTCCTAGTAAGTCACCCTGCCTTCTGAGATCTAAAACATTTTGGATCTAAATCATCCTCCATACGCTTTCTAGAATGATCCTGGTAAAACACAGTCTTTTACAATGTGATGGTTAATTTTATGTGTCAACTTGACTGGGCCATGGGGTGTCCACATATTTGGGTAACCATTATTCTGGGTGTGTCTGTGAGGGTGTTTTTCAGATAAGATTAACATTTGAGGCCAGGTGCAGTGGCTCATGCCTATAATCCCAGCACTTTAGGAGGCCGAAGCGGTCAGGAGTTTGAGACCAGCCTGGCCAACATGGCATAACCCCATCTCTACTAACAATACAAAAATAAGCCAGGCATGAGGGTACACATCTGTAATCCGAGCTGCTTCAGAGGCTGAGACAAGAGAATCGCTTAAACCTGGGAGGCAGAGGTTGCAGTGAGCCAAGATCATGCCACCGCACTCCAGCCTGGGTGACAGAGCAAGACTGTCTCAAAAAATAATAATAATAATAAATTAACATTTGAATAGGTAGACTAAGAAAGCAGACACCCACCCTAATGTGAGTGGGCCTCATTCAATCAGCTGAAAGCCCATCTAGAACAAAAGGCTGGCCCTCCCTCTAGTAAGAGGGACCACCTCCTCCTGCCTGACTGCCTCGAGCTGGGACATTGGTTTTTTTCCTGCCTTCAAACTCAACTGAAATATCAGCTCTTCCTGGGTCTGGAGCTTGCTGGCCTTCAGACTGGAACTACACCATTGGCTCTCCTTGGCCTACAGCTTGCTGGATGCAAATCTGGGGACTCGTCAGCCTCCTTAATCACATGACCCAAATCTTATAATCAATCCCTTTTTTTCTCTCTATAAATAAATACATCCTACTGGTTCTGTTTTTTCTGGAGAACTCTGACTACTACATAACTTTTTATTTATAAATCTTTATTTCTATTTCATTAAAAAATTTATTGAGCACCTACTATGTGCCAGTACTGTTTTATGTTCTTGTAAATTATCATTGAATAGAGCAAAGATTCCTGGCCCTGTAGAACTTTATCGTGTGTGTGTGTGTGTGTGTGTGTGTGGTGTGTGTTGGAAACGGATAATGAATAACAAAAATGATAAGTAAAAATAGTAATGTATTAGACAGGGGAAAGGGAAGCAGGAAAAAAGCAGGATGAAGGGGATAGCAAGAGACATCGGGAAAGGGAACATTTAAGCAAAGGGTAACGGGAGATAAAGTGGTTTCCCCAAGTAAGAATCACAATCAAGTTCAAACCCTGGTGGACTCTGGATCTGCTGTAATTCCAGCAGGATCTGCAGACACTTTTTCCCCTCATTTGAAGGCTTCACTGTGTTTTAGCCCCTCGGTTTGCTCCCTCCAGGTAGTGCAACTGGCTGGCCTCGCCATTTTCATTTCCCGCCACGGCCTTTGCCCAGTGCCTAGATGTCCCTCTCCAGTGGGGACTTCTTCTCCCCACTCTCATGTGCCATCTCAGTGAAGTCACCCAGAAACTAATCCCAGCAGGAGCCAAAGAAACGTCCCCACGCTGGACAGTTAACAGGAAGTGGCAGTGTTACCCTGAGCCCAGGGCCCTATGAGTCACCTGACAGAAAGCCTCAAGCCAGACATGCAGCCACTGCGAGAGATGCCAAATCAGAGGGCAGGAGGGACACGATGACATTCTCTGGCTCTTATCTTCTTTTCATCCCTCCCACTCCCTCCAGTGCCCTCAATTGGCCATACCAGCCAACCACCAACTGACGCCAGAGCGTCTGTGAAACTCAGCCTGCCAGAGACAGCTCCTAGCAATACAGAGCAAAAAGGGCAGGCCTGGAATGGCTTAGAAGACAACTGGCCCCAGGACCAGGGCAGTTTGGTGTTTTGAATATAGAGCACCAGTGATTCTGAGCACTTGTTTTGGAGGTTCTAGGCAGGGGAGCACAAGCTATTCATACACCCTTGAGCAAAGACCAGTCCTCCTCTATCAGGGACAGTCGTCCCTCCTTCCGATGGAGTGGCGCAGCTTCCAAGGAGGGAATGCAGATGGAGCGGTGGAAGGAAGAACCAGGGGACACCCTGCCTAGCCAGCCAGATCAGCTGCAATCAAACCCCTGGAGAATCAAATGGGATGACAGATGTCCGCAGCCAGATTGCCCCTCCATATCCCATGTGTCATGATTTTAACTGCTCCACTGATAACCGCTGGCACTGCAATGTTTTTGCCTGCCTGTGGGCCTCACTACGATAGGAGTGCTTGAAAACTTTATTTTTTCTACCCCAGAGCCTAGACAGTTACCTTGCTCAACATTTGCTACATACCAATTGGATGAATGGAGTGAATGAATGAATGAATGATGACAGTTTTCTCCTGACAGTACCGTCTTTCTGGTGTGCTCTCACTTTGAGCTAGGGTGAACTGAGCTCACCCCCCAGCCATTTCTTCCTAGCTTCTCATCATTTGCTACTGGGGCTAAGATTGCTTTGAGCTAGCATTTGAACATTTTTGCAGGCACATGGATGGTATGACTATAAAGTATTAAGACCAGTTTTCCCAAGGGATCAAATGAATCACCAGTAAAGTTTTGCATTAATCCTTCCAGGAAGGTCATATGCATTTTCCAAATGATACGACCCATGCCATACCCCGTCCTTGGTGACCTGCACAAGAAAAGGAATGAATCACTTTTTAGAATGAAATGTTTCTGTTTTATTTTTTTTTTTTTTCAGTTAATGTCACCCTCCAGTCCCCGCATGGCTGGTAATTTAAGAAGACACATCATCAGAGAAGTTACATTTCCCTTTTGGCAGAGAGGAGGAGAAGGGGACCGGCCACACCACAGAACTGGATGGTGACTTTTACCATAGGTGCAGGAGGGCTGAGAAAGGGACCCATCAAAGTTTCCAGGGGTCCACCGAGGTCCTGGAGCAGAGACACCCTGGATCCACTAATAAGCCACCTTGTACATGAATTTCCAGAGTTTTTTTTGGGGCCTTTCGGCGCTTGGGACTTGGCTCATCAGAAACCCAAGTTCAATTTGAGAAAACCCTACTCCTCCATGTGTTCAAGTGGAGTCAGTTTCTTAATTTCTGATAAAGAGGCACAAAAGACATATGGGGGATGAGGCATTTGCTCAGCCCTCAGAGTTTGAAGTTTTCTGTCTGCCAAGTTGCCCTGGGCAAGCTCCAGGACAGAAAATCTGACCAGTGTGGGTGGGTCTTCCCTAGCCATCTTTCTCCATTTTAAGCGGAGACTAACATATTTCCAACAAGCCTCATATTTTCCCTTGCTGGTAATTGCTGCTTCCTGAAACAGGTAAGAAATGATGACTAAAAAAACCTACCTGCGTTTTTGTTTCCAGAATGCCTATTTTCCCACACGTAACTTACAACGAGAGATAGCTGGGGAGGCAAGGTGATGCACATCAAAAAACGGCTGTTGAAAAGCAGAGGACAGGATGGGATTCCAGCTGCTCTGCTCACCAGCCCATTGTGATTTTGAACAAAGTCACTTTACCTTTTGGGACCTTCCCAATTTCCTCATTTTTGAAAAATTGCAGATTATTGAATCTGCTTTCTCACAGAGGTGTGGTAGAATTGCATGAGATGTATGTGCAAGTAATTTAAGATTGACAAGTGTAGCATATGAAACTAGTTCTTCGCGTGGATATAAGGCATCAGAGAAGAGGTTTGCCTTTGGATTTTTAGATTAATACTAAAAATCCCATTCACATATGTTTAGCTTCAAATTGGAAAGGGGGAGGGCAAGAGTACTCTTTCAAAGGGACTTTTTCCTGCTTCAAAAATAGAATCAGAAAGCACATCATTTGTTTTTCCTTATGTGTAAACCACAGTGCCATTGGTTTATTAGCAGTTTTTACACAGAATTGTGACCTTCAAACTTGGTGATATCAAAGACTGAAAAAAGCTCCCCAGGTCTTTGAAGCCCTTTCAAACAGGCTTTTCAAACTAAAGCGCTTTTATTTTGAATTAAGGGCTAATAGAATTGTCCTCTTAAATGAGCACTTGCAAGATTAAAAGTTGCTTTCCAGGTGGGCTGCAGTAAATGAATGTGCCAGAGGTTGCTGACAGCCCTTTTGGGGGCAAACGAGGGGAATCTGATATGAGTTCATGTAACAAACACCCTTTCCCCTTCGTGAAAGAGAAACTTGGAATTCACAGTCTTCCTAATTGTACATGAGCTGATTTGTGTATACATCTAGGATCATAATTTACTTTCAGTTTACTGAATTTGTGAATTTTCGCATTTGTTTTAATTTGTAATTAAGTTTTCTCTATGAGGCACGCCATATGCCACCATTAATTCTTTCTCGTTGATTTCTTAGGAGATACATGAGTGCATATTTTCATGCAATTTTTGAGGTCTTTTGAAAATCAAATGACTACATGTTTAGCCATATGGGGCTTTGTTATTTAAAAGAGCATATTATAAAGTAAAAGAAAGCGAAATGCAAAAGGGCCTGTTGTCAACACGGGGGAAATATTGGGAAAAACAGTTTAAAACATTGTTTTAAACACACACATTTTCAACCTTTTTTTTTTTAGCGTTATATTTTTGAAATCTATTTTTATCGATCCCGTACCGCGTCTCACTGTCTGTGAACAACCAATGTCACCAGTGCACCCGGCAAACCTCTGTCTGCCAGGTACTGCCCCCACGCTTACCCTCGGGCTGCAGATCCTAGCATCTGCCTTCTAAGAGTTCAGTTGGAGCCAATGTCTTTCTTTTGAACATCTTGTGCCAAGATTTGACATTAAGCTCCAGTTCATCCGCACACCCCACAGCCGCTTTCGCAAGGGGCCGAGGCGGTGGCGGCCTCGCCCGGGGACTCGCGGCGCTGGGAGCTGCCTGCCCTCGGTGCGGGCTGCAGACCGGGCCGCGAGGCGGGCGCGCGGCGCGCACTAGGACCCAGCAGGGCTCCAGGCCCGGGTGGGAGCCGCGCCGCCGACCCCGGGCGGGCGCCGGGCGCAGGAGCCGGGGTTCCGGCCGTGATCTGCTGCAGCTCGGCCGGGAGACGGCGCGACCCGGCGGCGGGGCCACCCGCGAGTCCAGCGTCGCCGCAGCCCCCCAATGCGGCCGCGAGAAGCAGCGGGGGGGCAGGCGATCGAAGGTAACGAAAATGGGGCTCATTTCCTGCCTCCTAATCTGCTCGGGTTTAGCATTGTCACGAGAAGCCCTCCGTGTTCAGGCTGCTGCATTTTGGGGCACCCTTTGATTTTTTTTAAGGTGTCCGCCCCCTATTTCCACCTGGTTTCAGATTGATTTATAGCTTGCAGCCCAAATGGGAAAGATCCAGCCATGGCAAGTTGCTTATTTTCATTAGTTTTGTCTCAAAAGTAAGTTCATTAAAAAAAAAAAAAGTTTCTTAGGAATGTGTGGATAGTCGCTTTTTAAATTTTTTTTTAAAAAATTGCAGACAAATGGATATTTATAAAAATAATCAAATAATTGATGCAATTCTGTTAATTACTTTTAGGGAAGCACACTTCTGTGGGCTCCCCGGGCGTTACTTTTATTTTCAAGGAAGGAACGTGTTAAATGTGGAGTTTGTTTGGCTGGGCAGAGTTTACAGCATTGCTGTCGCAACTGTTTTGCTATCAATTATAAACAGTGTCAAATCTATGGGCAGTTTCAGCCTCTTTTCAAATGCTGTAACGGGTTATCCTGATATGACATCTACAGATGAGTTTCCACTGAAGGTAATAAGAAGATTTCTCTTTTTGGAGAAACATTGTTTCGAGGAGAAAACCATGATTGCCGGCTGGGAAGGCTGAAGAGACTATTTTTCATGCTTTGTTTATACTCCCGGGATGACATTTGGGGAAGGGAAAGGCAATCTTTCCCGGGAGCTTTTAATTGTGGGATTATTAATTTATTTAATTTATTAGTTTCAATTGGTTGGGCTCGGGGAGCCCTCCGTCACAGGCTGTGCTTAAGGTGACACATTTGCTAGCAGTTGGGACACATGATTGCAAATGTAAAATGTGCCTCACCCGAAAGGACTGGTCTGCTGGAAGCTCCCGTGTGGAGCTGTCGTAGGCAGGGTGCGACTGGCTCATTGAGGAAAAAGGGAATCGTTTTCCTTAGCTAAGGAAGACATCCTGTTATATTCCTTTTGTTCCCTGTTTTTCATTGATCGCCGACTCTGCCTTGGAGAGGAGAGCAGCTCGGAGGGTGCAGAGCTCTGAAGGCTGCACGAATGACTGGAGCCCACTTTAACTCTCACACTGATTGGTCAGTTAGATTGAGACTTATGAAAACAGTCACCCAAAACCTTCTTTTAAAATCGTGCTGTAGTTTCAGATAGCCCTCTTGTGCACAGATTTCTGCAGGGTCGGTTTTTCATTCGGGTGCAGTTTGCTCGAGGTACCTTTATGTTTAATTTTTTGTTGTTGTTTCTATCCAGATAAAGTAGGCCATTTTGGTGACAAATTTCTTTGCAGACGTCAGCTACTAGCTTACACATATAGATACAGCACTTTACAATACATTCTCAATGATTGCTGCTCATAAGTTGTAGAATGCAAAGTTGTTCAACTTAGAATAATGATTCCTAACCGTGTTTTGATCTGAGTCTTTTAAAAAAAGGACCATCAGTAGATGGATGCTTAACTGTATCATTACTTTGATAATTTAAGTGCCTTGTGTATTAGCACGTTTCATGCACTAAGTCTAAAACTGTGACAGTGAAAGGAAAAGACAATGAAAAGCAAACAATCAAAATCAGCCTGCACACTATTCTAAGAGATTGTGGCAACTGCTTTGAGGAGAATGCATTTCACATCCAAGAAGAAGGGCATTCTGCACCATGTAAGAATATGAATTAGTAAACATTGTGAAATGTTATATCTGTAAGACAAACTGTGAAGCCCATGAACATCTTCATTTGAGCCTTTAAAGCGATTTCATTAAAGAAGCACTGTCCCAGAAGTTGTTAAATGTATAAACACTTTTCTGATTGGCTTAAAAATTTAGACACAGGAAGTGGATTGTATCTAATAACCGATGAGTGGAGACATGGTTGTCATGGAGACCGAGAGGAGTAACCCCACCCCACCCCCACTACACATACATACTCTACCATGACCACCACTTAAAAAGAAACAAAAACAAAAACAAAACCTGCATGTCATCACAGATGCCTGGAGAACACGTTGGCTTCTGTAAGCTTTCCCACAGCATCTGTTGAAACCTGAGATCGTGCCTGTCAAATCAAGGTCATTTTACAACAACAAAAAAATGTGGTCTCCTAGATTTCATAACTGTATTTTTACTGGAAATATTTGAGGAAAGAGCCTTAAACCAAGGATGAGCCCCCAGGCTTACTTTGCATTTTGCTTCCTCTGAGCTGTGCAAGGGAAGGCTAAGAACAATGTATTTGAACACTTAATTGTGGGATCAAACTGACTTGTATGTCTACAGTTAGAACAAAACTCTTGAGAGCCAGAAAGGTTAGAATGTTACCTGTGGATGAGGATTCATCGGGGAAGTTATAATGAGGTGTTTGTGTTTACAAGAGGGTTCAAAGTTGAACTCAAGCAATGGAACTGGTGCGTTTGTGTGTGGGATGGTGGGGGTGGGGGTGGGGGGTGAAGGGGAGGGATGAAGATTGCCTGGTACTTTGGGAAATAGAAGAGAGGGTGTTCTCAGAAGCTAACCAGGGAAAGGAAAATCTAAATGAAAATAACTGTTTCAAAATTCCCATTATTATTACCCAGTTGACTTATAATAGAAAAGTTTCCTCTTTTGTGAATGGGGAAGAGTGCTTTTGTTTTTAGGATAATTGAGACGGTCCCAGTATCAAAATTGCAAATATTTCCAGTATCTTGGTAATGATTTCCATGAGGACTATAAAGAAAAAAGTTTGGAGACCTCCCTCCCCCTAGCCTCCACCCCCACCCCATTCATTTCGCTAAGAGAAAAATAACCAAAGAGGCCCTGTCCTAAATTTTGACTTTGAGGATCAACATTGAACCTTGTAAAATATAAAGCAAATACATTTCTTATATTTTTCTTTTTCTTTTTCTTTTTTTTTGAGATGGAGTCTTGCTCTGTCGCCCAGGCTGGAGTGCAGTGGCACGATCTTGGCTCACTGCAACCTCCGCCTCCCGGGTTCAAGCGATTCTCTTGCCTCAGCCTCCCAAGTAGCTGGGACTACAGGTGTGTGCCACCATGCCCGGCTAATCTTTTGTATTTTTAGTAGCGATGGGGTTTCACCGTGTTAGCCAGGATGGTCTCGATCTCCTGACCTCATGATCTGCCTGCCTTGGCCTCCCAAAGTGCTGGGATTACAGGCGTGAGCCACTGCGCCCAGCCTCATTTCTTATATTTTTCTAATCTTGTTAATGGCAGTCTTCAGATTTTATGTTCTTGATACTCATTTAGAAATGTCTTCCTTCAAGTCATGGCAATTTAAAGCATTGAATAGCTTTATCCTAATTGATAATGGTCAGTTTTAAAACTTGTTCAATTAACAATTTGGTCTTTTTAAAAAGCAGCAAATTTCCCTTGTTTTCATCGACTAATTGCATGGGGAGTGGGGAGGAGAAGACTCCTAACTCTATTTTAATGTTTACTTAATATTCTGCATGTATGTCATAGAAATATATACTTTAGAGTTAAATATTTGACAACATGGGATTATGAAATACATGCTAAATCACCCAGATATTTAACTGATTGGGACTTGGTAAAGAAGATTAAGTTTAATGGCACAACTGGTCTCTTTTAGCAAGGATTTCCTGTAGGGAGCTTTCTTATCTGCAAGTGTGTTCATTGGCAGGAAACATGTCAGTTGCTTGTTTTTACAAACTGAAGGAAATGAATGGGATTTGTTGGTTTCTAGAATCTACCTTCATTCTCTATTGTCTTGCAAATAGTTGGCTCAGAACACTTCATTTCCAAAGGGGCTTTGGAGTGGTACAATTCGTTCTCTGCAAACCTGTGGCATTTAGGTTTATTTCTTTCTGATTTTGGAATTAGGAAAATTGATCATGGTCTGACCATGTGCAACTTATTTTCCTAATACAAATGAACAAGATGTTCAGTACAATTCCAATTCATTTTCAGTTGTCAGCTAGTTACTTACATACTCACTGAAGCTGCTGTTTTTGGATGGCTATGCCAAATTTCTAATAATTATTCCAGAA